>NC_061091.1:62791807-62796807 GCF_015104395.2 Macrobrachium nipponense
TGGTTGAAAGTGTCAACAATCTTAGATTATTACCAGTACTTTTAACTGCAAGTATAGTTAGTTTTGTTTTCTGTCGCCAAATCAGAAATAAATTATTATAATTTTCAGCATCTTATTTCAATAAACATCATATTTCATGTTTTGAATTTCAAAAATAATTTACTAATAAAAACTAATTTGATCACAGTTTTCTTAATTTTCCATACTTTAGGTTTATTTCGCCAAATACTTCGCCAAATTGTCTTTGCGCTGAATAGTCCTTGTGCTGAATCGTCATGCGCTGAATTGTCTCTAAGCTGAATTGTCATGTGCTGAATTGTCGGCGCGGAATTGACGCCCCACAGGGAAATACAGACAGACGAGATCACAAATCCACAAATTGATACATAAATAGATAGAATAAGAGAATCATGAAAATACAAGGAGTATTTTATTGTGGTAGTAATGAATTGCATCTTCGCTTGAACTTCTGAAGAAGTTCCTCTGAAGAAGTTCCAATTGCACGACATTCTCAGGATAAAGGACCTCTGGAACTGAGATAAAGGACCTCTGGAACCGAGATAAAGGACCTCTGGAACCGAGATAAAGGACCTCTGGAACTGAGATAAAGGACCTCTGGAACCGAGATAAAGGACCTCTGGAACCGAGATAAAGATTCTCTGGAACCGAGATAAAGGACCTCTGGAACTGAGATAAAGGACCTCTGGAACTGAGATAAAAGACCTTTGGAATTGAGATAAAGGACCTCTGGAACTGAGATAAAGGATCTCTGGAACCGAGATAAAGGACCTCTGGAACCGAGATAAAGGACCTCTGGAACTGAGATAAAGGACCTCTGGAACTGAGATAAAGGTCCTCTGGAACCGAGATAAAGGATCTCTGGAACCGAGATAAAGGACCTCTGGAACCGAGATAAAGGACCTCTGGAACTGAGATAAAAGACCTTTGGAACTGAGATAAAGGACCTCTGGAACTGAGATGAAGGACTCTGGAACTGAGATAAAGGACCTCTGGAACTGAGATAAAGGACCTCTGGAACTGAGATGAAGGACTCTGGAACTGAGATAAAACACCTCTGGAACAGAGATAAAGGACCTCTGGAACTGAGATAAAGGACCTCTGGAACTGAGATGAAGGACTCTGGAACTGAGATAAAACACCTCTGGAACAGAGATAAAGGACCTCTGGAACTGAGATAAAGGACCTCTGGAACTGAGATGAAGGACTCTGGAACTGAGATAAAACACCTCTGGAACTGAGATAAAGGATCTCTGGAACAGAGATAAAGGACCTCTGGAGCTGAGATAAAGGACCTCTGGAACTGAGATAAAGGACCTCTGGAACTGAGATAAAAGACCTCTGGAACTGAGATAAAGGACCTCTGGAACCGAGATAAAGGACCTCTGGAACTGAGATAAAAGACCTTTGGAACTGAGATAAAGGATCTCTGGAACTAAGATAAAGGACCTCTGGAACTGAGATAAAAGACCTTTGGAACTGAGATAAAAGAACTCTGGAACTGAGATAAAAGACCTCTGGAATTGAGATAAAGGACCTCTGGAACTGAGATAGAAGATCTCTTGGACTGAGATAAAGGACCTCTGGAACTAAGATAAAGGACCTCTGGAACTAAGATAAAGTACCTCTGGAAATGAGATAAAGGACTTCTGGAACTGAGATATAGGACCTCTGGAATTGAGATAAAGGACCTCTGGAATTGAGAAGTTCGACAGCGAGGCATACAAATAAATAAATAAATAAATAAATAATGGTAAATTGTACGCTACTGAACATACACTACGATTCTCGTCCAGTCGAGTACTTCAATAAATAGGCCGATGTCTTCATGAAAGTTAAAGCGAGGAACAGATTCAGACCAGCCCCGCAAGTCTGCAAAACAAGTTAGGGCAACAAGTTTCCCAAATCTGGCTCGCAAAACAAGTGATGGTCGGGAGATAAATGATCTGGGATGACCCTGGTGCGAACACTGCCTTTTGGTTTACAAACAGAGAAACCGAGACTGCGAGAATGTAGTAAATAAACAGCCCATGCGTTCTCTCTCTCTCTCTCTCTCTCAAGTCACACTTTCGAAATCAGCAAACAAGATAAAAATCTCTCTCTCTCTCTCTCTCTCTCTCTCTCTCCTCTCTCTCTCTCTCTATCTCTACTTTTATACATATATATATATATATATATACATATATATATATATATGTATGTATATATATATATAGGTATATGTATATATAAAAACACACACACACATACGTATATATATATTTATGTATATATACTGACTGAAATCTCTCTCTCTCTCTCTCTCACTCTCTCTCTCACTGTGAAAAAAATTAACTTATGACAACGCAGAATTCCTTAAAAGCACTACTTGACTCGACAGACGCTTCTTACGATAATAATAACAAAACACTAAAGAAACTTTCACCTTCCACGGCGGCGGGACTCGACCTATACCGCGAGAGAGGTGACGGCGACCACCAATGCCTTCACTTACGCACTTTGATGCGAAGATGTCGACGAGAAGTTGGGACATCGTAGTAGTGTTCCAGTTCAGCGCCTCTGCTGCTGTGTTCGGTCTCTTGTGTACTCTACGCAAAAGGCTGCTTGTTCGACATCTATACCATGTTGGTAGCATATTCACATTATATATAATATATATATATATATATATATATATATATATATATATAATATATATATATATATGTGTGTGTGTGTGTGTGTGTGTGTGTGTGTGTGTGTGTGTTTTATGAAAAGAAGGTAAAATCAGCAGCCCTTCTTCATCCAAGGTCGATCGCCAAGAAGCAAACTGGAACACAAGTGTCGTAAACAGCCTGACTATTGAGGACACAGAGGGATTGCTAGCTAAATGCGTTCGAGAGAGAGAGAGAGAGAGAGAGAGAGAGAGAGAGAGAGAGAGAGAGAGAGAGCCTGGTCTGGCGTATATGTCAAAGAGAGAAATTCTGACGACCCTGATATCTATTCTTAGCTTCTGGAAGAGTTTTTCCACACACACGATATATATATATATATATATATATATATATATATATATATATATAGTATATATATATATATATATATATATATATATATATTATGTATATATATATGCCATCAGCCATTTTCCCCTTTCAATGAAGGGGTACCAGAGGTGGGTGGCCTGACAGGCGGTAGGCCGGAAATGAGCTACGGACTAGCAAAAGTGAGAAAAGCGTTGCAAATCACCAGATTAAGGTTAAGAGAGCAAGATGGATACCACAGTTATTACTAGAGAAAGATAAGTCAAGGCCTACGTACACAAGGTGAGGGGTCTAGGAGCGCGTGTTTGTTATCAGATATGTGACAGCTTCCAAAAGGCTCATAAATATTAGCTTGAAAGTCAGCATGGTATAATATAAAGCTTTTTATGTCAATTTGTAATCCTGTCCTGAAGACGCCGCCACTAAAATAAGTAAATGGAAAGAAACGGGAATAATTTTCTTTTATTCCTGAGCAGCTTGCCTGACGAAAAAGATGTATAGACTGATTCAAAGTTTAGATAACATGATAATTTCTGCAAAACAAGGCCATTCATTTCAATAGAAACACGTAAAAATTGCGGCGAATTTTCTTCGGCGCAATCGAGTTTTCTGCGCAGCGGTGGCCTCAACCATGGCCCATAAAATTCTTAGGTGCAGCCCATGAAACTCCGCCACGGTCCGGTGGTGGCTTATGTTGGTACCTATATGAATATATGAATATATGAAAGGATTGCTGACCAAGCTCTCCTTTATGGCAATCAAGTGTGGATTTTAAATGCGAATGGAAGAGAAATAACTGAAACTGGTGAGATAAAATTTGCATGTGGCATAAAAAGAACGAAAGGGCTTCGAAATGTGGAGATACAAGGAAAAGACAAAAGGGAGCATCGGTGAAAGGATGGACAGGGATCTTTTGGGTGATTTGGTCATGTTGAAGGAATCGGGGAAGATACACCGGTCTTATAAACATGTATAACTCAGAAGTGGTCGTCGGAGGGGAAGATCTAGATCATGCTGAATAGATGGCGTGGGAGAGACACTGGAACGAAGGGTCTTTAATATCCAGGAAGTGACAGAGTGACTCAAAGAGATGAGTGGCATAGTGTGTGTGCGTGTGTGTGTGTGTGTGTGACACGGTGTTGATGAATATTCAGAATAGGTTTATGATACATTCAATGTTGTGAGTTTTTTTTAACAGAAGTGTGACCGTGGCACAGGGGGAGAGAGAGAGAGAGAGAGAGAGAGAGAGAGAGAGAGAGAGAGAGAGAGAGAGAGAGAGAGAGAGAGGGGAGACTCTTTAAGAATCTCTCTCATTCTTTTGAATGTCAGACAAATGACGCCCATGACAATGAAACCTTTTCCTGGTTATTCTTCCATAAAAAAAAATCGAAAATAATAGAAGAAGAAAAACAAGGAACCAAGTCTGTCACGAGACAACTTAAGAGTGAGAAATTCTGTGCAATCAGACAGGAAACTCATGAGTGCAATGGAACTGTTAGTTAGCCGGATTGCAGTGGCTATGGGCCTTCAGAACAGTTGGACAAACGCCATAGATTAGACCAGGATATATGGGTAAAGGTGAAGGCGCCAGAATTAATGGAAAAACTTGCCGTTCTGGGCCTGAAAAATGGACAAACAGGATCTGTTTCTACTTTTTTTGTATTTTATTTTATTATTATTATTATTTTTTTTTGAGAGAGAGAGCAAAGGTTACTTCAAAATACTCCTTTTTTTCCACTAATATAAAAGTAAACAAAAACTGAGATCCAGAGAATTAGTGCACAATTTATGGGCACTACAGAACATGCATAAAAGGAAAAAACTGATAAAAGGAAAAAAAAAAACAACCATACTGAATATTTCACTACATCCATTCGCTCGCAAACTATTATCGAATCGATCATATTCATTCCTTGTGTCAAGTTGCAGAAGCTGGTTGCAATACCTAAGCACTTCAGA
>NC_061091.1:62801807-62811807 GCF_015104395.2 Macrobrachium nipponense
CCAACAAGTTCCCACCAGTTTCAGCTCAACGAGCCCTAAACGACAACCCACTGACTCGCACCATCAGACTGACACAGGGGGGGGCCCACTTGAGGTAACGAGCACCAATTTTATCGAACGCCAATCTGTCTTGACGTTAATGCCGACCCCAGCAACCACTTACAGAGATTTGACACCGCCACGGCCCCCTCCCTCTTCGTCCTTTCTACCTAATATTCCCAAATTCCATGACGAATTCATCCACCATAACAATGACTCAACGCCCCGTAGTTGCATGGATCTGCCTGCGACTGGATGCGCCGATATGGGCGTCGCTCATTTCGAAGATTACAACCGAGATAACCTTCAAAAGCTTGCCACAAGGTTACCGGAAATTTAGCGTAAATGGCGTGAATAGCTTCATTATCTTCTTCCTCTTCATCTTTGGCAAAGCAATATTTCAAATCTACTACTCCAGGACATTCATCTCTACATCTCGCTCGCGTCCAAAATTATCGAGTCCTGAAGGGTGGTAATCACCCAACCCGACAGGATAATCCCATTCTCTCTCTCTCTCTCTCTCTCTCTCTCTCTCTCTCTCTCTCTCTCTCTCTCTCACGAAAGAGGACACCGTCACTCTGATCCAGACATCACGAGAACAAATCAAAACTTATGACGCGCATAATTGGCAAGATCTCCGACCAGTTTTTGAGTGACGTCATCATCTATTGACCGAAGCCGAGTGGTTGCCTCATCCTTGAACCCCAATGATACATAATGGAATTTTGATTTGATTTACAAAACGAAGAGTAAAAGGCTACGTTCCTTAAAGGCCAATACCTCTACTGACATTAAGTAACCCACCTGAAGTTAGTGACTTGTAACCGAAAGCTTGTATCATTTTAAATAAACAAACTATTGCAATGACGAATAACTAAGGAGTAGAGTAAGGCTCTAATTTATATAATTAAAATGTTCTGCGATTACACCGTAAAAAAAATCCAGTGAATATAAGAAAGAAGTAAAAGCCTTTCAGACAACGGAAACATATATATACAATGCATGACAGCTTTCATTCACACTTGCATTTTATTTACCAGACAACAAATTCAACCATGAAGCAAATCTACAATCCAAACACCACAAGGTCACTACTAATACTAAACCTATTATTGAGTACATGCAAATATATATTATATATATATAATATAGATATATATATATATATCTTATTAATATATATGTATATGTGTGTGTGTGTGTGTCTGTGTGTGTGCGTGTGAAGTCTGGATTGTACATTTGCTTCTTGACTAAATTTGTTGTCAGGTAAAAAAAAAAAAAAATACAAGTGTTAATGAACCCTCTCATTCATTGGAATTCTGTTTCCGTTGCTGATAGATTTATATTTCTGTCTTGTATTCACTTGATTATGTTTAACTACGTACTTGCAGAGAATTTCTATATAATACTAAGCACTTGCAGAATTATATATATATATTATATATATATATATATATATATATATATATATATATATATATATATATATAAAATGGACACGAGATATCTTAAAATTCACTACTTGCACCCAGAGCACTGGACAGAAAGAAACCAACGGAGCAACTCTCCTTCCTGGGTGGGATTCGAACCGATATATAGGTTAGAAAACTGAGGCCGGTGTTTTCCCAACCACACTACCAATAAGGAAAGGACGAAAGTAATCACAATCATCTTCAATTAACCAGAAATATAAGAAGCGACGCTTGTAACCAGAGAGGGTTCAAATCCCAAATAAGAGGGGGAAACTGTTTTCTACGATTTTTCCTCTCTCAGATTTCAAGGTTTTCCGAAGAAAAGAGACTTATCAATGAGCTCAGTCTTACCTGACCAGTAGGTTCTCTTCCACCTCTTCGTCTGTGTCCTCCCGTGACGTCATCTTGCTGAAAGAAAGAAAAGCCAGGGACATTAATTAGTCTTCTTCGACAACATTTTGAGTAAAATTCAAGTTTACTTAATCCTAATAAGAATAGAACAGAATATACTAATGAAGGCCAAATGCCACACTCTGCAACCTACGTAAGAAAGAAAACATGAACGGAGGTGTAGTAAAATTCATGAAAGGGGTTGTATCTAGAGGCCGAAGGGACGCTACAAAGAACCTTGAGTAACACAAGACTAAGTGACTTTGCATTACTTAAATAATCCCACTCATAAAAATCCTAGAACACTTTTGAGACAAATACATTCCAAGACGTCAAATCCAAACCAATTCTCCCCCTTCACAGCGACTTAGGAATTCTCTTTCTACCCTTCTGTTCCCTGAACTTTAACCAGACTAAGTTGAATACGAGCTTAAAATTGCCACTCAAAAATCCATCCAATCTCAAATAAAAAACAAAAAGAGGCACAAACAACAACAAACCTTTCGAGCACAAAACGTAGGCAAAGACTAACTACCAAATATTCCACAGACATTTTAGCAGGCAATTTCGCTCAGGTGTTCACGAAAGAGCCCAGTCGAAAATATACGTGTTATAGATGCCTGATCCGTGACCTGGACACTGTTGTGGGGTAGGGGGGAGGAAGGAGGAATGAGGGGTTGGGAGGAGCAAGAGCAAGCCAGCCCAATCCCGAGTCGATCCCCGGCCCAAACAAATAGGGAAGGTTGGAGTCAGGGAGATCTGCCAAAACCTATTATGAAATGAGCCGTTCGAGATAAAACCAGCTGGAGGAGACTCATTAGAGGGATTAACCTGATTAGAAGAAGAAGAAGAAGAAGAAGAAGAAGAAGAAGAACTCTATAAGTGTCAGAAGGTTTTGTTTTCATTGTGTTACAGTTCTGAGAGGACGTATAACCTCATAAATTTTAAATTTATAAGAAATTTATTGAATTTATGACTCGATGGTGGCACGTTCATAGTTTCTGTGATGTGTTTCTCTGTTTTATTACAAAAAAAATATATTTCAGCTACTAAGAGTAATTAACAAAACATGCATACAGAGCTCAAATTGCCTCGGGAAATAAACATGGAACCTTTTGCTGGCGAGGCAAACATGCGTATGTGTATAGAATGTAGATATAATATATATATATATATATATATATATATATATATGTATATATATACATATATATATCATATATATATATATATATATATATATATATATATAGATATATATATATATTCACCAACGGGACCAACGCATTTACGTGACTTCCGAACCACGTCGAGAGTGAACTTCTATCACCAGAAATACACATCTCTGACCCCTCAATGGAATGACAGAGAATCGAACTTGCGGCCAACGAGGTGGCACGCCAACACCATACCGACCACGCCATTGAGGCGCTTCTCGACCTCTTCGCATTTCGGAAACGCTTGTCACTACGTACTAACCTAGATCCAAATGCAACAGGTCACATAGTTCATAGTTGACATTACCTTATCCCGATACCTAGGATGTGAGTTCGAATCTGACCCGAGCTTCAAAATATCTTCCCTTCTTTCTGCTTCATTTAGATGTAGGCTTAGTAATAACAAGGGTTTTCCGAAGTGTGAAACAAACGAGAAGTTAAGAGGGCCCTAGGAATTTTCTTTTTTTTTAAGTTACATATCTGGTACAAAGTGACTATTAGACTCTCTCTCTCTCTCTATCTCTTTATATATATATATATATATATATATATATACATATATATATATGTATATATTTATGCATATATATACATGTAGGCTTAGTAATAACAAGGGTTTCCGAAGTGTGAAACAAACGAGAAGTTAAGAGGGCCCTAGGATTTTTTTTTTTTTTAAGTTACATATCTGGTACAAAGTGACTATTAGACTCTCTCTCTCTCTCTCTTTTTTAATATATATATATATATATATATATATATATGCATAAAATATATCTATATATATATATGCCATAAATGTATACATATAATATATATATATATATATATATATATATATATATATATAATACATTTATATAAACGAACAAAAGGGTTAATGGAGAACCATCCTTGCCAGAATAAACTGTGAAACTTAAATTTTTCAGAATTGTATAACTTGTTTTAGATTTTCTCTTTCTTTTTTTCCGTTTAAAATGTTTCTGACTGTCACCACCAGGGTGTTGAAGTATGGTGCCATTAAAAATCGAATGGAGCGGCCAATAAGACCATGAATTAATGACGGAAACATCTGTCGGCTTTGGAATTGATTAATGAAGCAACACGGTGGCAGTTTTTGCCTGTCCCCTCAAGACTTCAGCCTTGAGGATAAGAAAAACGACTAAATATACTGGACGTGTTGCCAGCGAGTTGCAGATGCCACCTGTGCATTAGCATTTGGCGAAAATAAAATAAAAGAAAGCCTGTGGCCGGACGAAAAAAAAAAATATATATGCAACAAGGAAGACTTGTTTGTTTGTATGGTGTTTTTACGCTGCATGGAACCAGTGGTTATTCAGCAACGGGACCATCGGCTTTACGTGACTTCCGAACCACGTCGAGAGTGAACTTCTATCACTAGAAACACCCATCTATAACGCCTCAGTGGAATGCCCGAGAATCGAACTCGCGGCTACTGAGGTGGCGGGCCAAGACCATACCGATCACGCCACTGAGGCGCTACAAGGAAGACTTGTACAATGCCTTACTTAGACTTTCATGTTCAGGCAACCTCGAGTTGACTAATAAACAGTGATACAAATTTCCATGACATATGTTAGGATGACGATACAAGAAACAAGAAAACATGTAGACGGCTAAAAAAAAAGAGCAGCCGAGAAGTGGATCCGACGTAGCCTCATTATCATGCAGGTGGATTTGCACCTTTGCTATTAAGACCAGTCAAACAAGGCGCCTTAAAATCTATACAGTTTACGTTTCTCTTGAAATAAAAGGGTGAAGTAAGCATCCTTTTGATATTAAAAAAAAAAAAATACTTTATAAAACTGGATTCAATATATTTCCTTCAAAGTTAGTATTCTCTTTATGTTCTAAAAGTTAAAACTTACGGTCTAAAAGTGGATTCAGATATATTCTTATTTCCAAGTTAGTATCCTCTTCATGTTCTAAAAACAAAAACGTATACTTTCTAAAACTGGATTCAGATATATTTTCTTCAAAGTTAGTGTCCTCTTTATATTCTAAAAAACAAAAACTAATTCTTTCTAAAACGGGATTCAAATATATTTCCTTCCAAGTTAGTATCCTCTTTATGTTCTAAAAACAAAACAATTAATTCATAAAAGTGGATTCAATAAATATCCTTCAAAGTTAAGTGTCCTCTTTATGTTCTAAAAACAAAAACTTATACTTTCTAAAACGGGATTCTGATATATTTCCTTCGCACACATGACAAATAAAGGAGCTGTTCAATGTCTGCCTACTCGACAACATGGCTGTTTTCTAACGTGGAGAGAAAACTGCACTTTATAACCCATTTGCATTTTATCTTGTGCATTTTTAATGCCGTTCAGTCTTCCAATCGTTTCCAGTTTGACCAGTAATATACTGGCAGCCGTGTAACTTACACGGCATTTGATAAGCGCACCTTTCAGTGGCTTCAGAAAAGTATTTAGAGCTGCTTTTTATTGCATTGTAGAACAGAATATCGAATTTAGGCCAAAGGCCGAGCGCTGGGACCTATAAGGTCATTCAGCACTGAAACGGAAATGACATTAAAAAGGTCTAAATGTTGTAACAGGAGGAAAACCTCCGCTACGAATCAATTGTTAGTGGAAGCTGGAATGATGGAAGAAAGCGAATATGAAAGGAGACACAGTAAAAGGAACGAAAGGGGTTAGGGTTAGGGGCAGAAGGGACGCTGCATAGAACCTCGTTTTAAAGTAAAAGTAAATATTTCTAAGATTATTAATATACGTTAGTACAAGCACATATAGTGACGTCTGTTTCGCTGTTGTCATTGTCGTAGAATGCCATTGTTTCGCTGTCAACACATCGTCTACAATTTCACTATAATTTTATCTATCACCTGTTTCCTTAATTGCAGTTATTTCGTCGCCATTATATGCAGGAATAAACACATATAATTCTCTTCAAAATATGGGTGTGTGGAAATATTTCTTTAATTTACTGCTGTGGCAAAAAAAAAAAAAAAAATTACGTAAGCAGGAACATAGGTAAGTTTCCCAGGCGCATTAATTTCAAACCATTATTTCTTTGACGTGGTAGGCAATCCAAAAGAAGTGGCTACACACATTTCCCACCTTCACAGTTTAGTATGGTTCCATTTCCTGATATTTACTAAAAGATGCTAAACCAAGCACTGGGGCCCTTTCGTTCATTCAGCGCCCATGACAGCGAAAAGGGGCGTCGGAGTGGTTGGACAGCAAGACGAAGGACTTGGACAAGGATCTAAAGGTGGAACTTGGAGAAAACCTCCCATTTCCACTAAGTAGTACTATAGAAGATTCACATCAACCGTGCGTTTAACGTCTAGGCCAATCCCTTACGACGCTCCTGATTGGCTGTTGATAAGCCAGTCACAGGGCTGGAAACTCTCAGTCTCTCTCGAGAGAGTTGACATGGGTAGGCTCTATGTTCCACCTTTCCTGAGGGATACGTCTTTCAAAAGTATCCCTCAGGAGAGGTGGAACGTACACCCTGTCTATGTGAACTCTCTCGAGAGAATGAGAGTTTCCAGCCCCGTGATTGATGTGAATCTACTATTTTCATTTGATTCATATAAATTTTTGGCATTGTGCCAGGCACTGGGGAAACTAAGGTCATTCAGTGCTGAAACGGAAGTTGAGAGTAAAAGGTTTGAAAGGTGTTACAGGAGGAAAGCCTCAAAGCAGTCGCACTATGAAACAATTGTCTGGAGAGGGTGGAAAGTCAGATGGAAGAAAGAGAATATGAACGGAGGTACAATAAAAGGAATGGAAGGGGTTGCAGCTAGAGGCCGAAGGGACGCTGCAAAATACCTTAAGTAATGCCTGCATTGCACTGAATGAGGTGTACTGACGGCACTCCCTCTACGGGAACTGGAAAGAAGAGGGAACGGAAGTACAGTAAAAGGCTAAAATGTGGGGATCAAAGGGACCCTGCAAACAACCTTTAGTAAAGCCAACAGTGAACCACGTGAGGTCCACAGACGGCATTAGCCTCCCAAGAACAATTATCATAGCGAAATTTATCGATGACTAATCTTCATATAGGTTACCAAAGCAAGCACTTACACTTTGTTCCAAGGCAAAGTGCGTGGAAAAATTTGGCAATGTTCCGCTTTCAAAGAATTCAATGTACACGTTGCTTAGAACTGGGGATAAGATGACCATGACCACATCAAAATTTTGAGTAATAGTTCTCGTTGATTTTAATTTTACATGCTTTTTCTGCATACACTTAAAACTGTTTCTCTTTCGGTGTTCTAAGAGAATGGAATAAATAACTACCTGCCGTCTAAGGTATCAGATCAAAAGGTACTTTGTTGAATAGTGATATTAGGTCGTACCGTAAATGACTTAGTCAATTCATTAGTTCTACATTCATAGCTGTATCAGCGTCAAAAATGGTAGCAACCAATGGTTTAAGAATAACAGAAATTTATTTGGTTACATTACAAAAAGCAAAACCAATTACGTTGGTTTTTACGAATTCATACAAATACAAGTTTGTTTGTATGGTATTATTACGTTGCATGGAACCATTGGTTATTCAGCAACGGGACCAACGGCTTTACGTGACTTCCGAACCACGTCGAGAGTGCACTGTTATCACCAGAAATACACACCTCTGAAGCTTCAATGGTGGCAGGCCAACACCAAGCCCACCACGCCACTGAGGCGCTCATACATACAAATACAGGATGAATTTCGCAATAGCTTCCTGTGCTGTGAACAGTATAGGGCTGTATTTCGGAAGAGTACGGCTGCTTTTCGGTGGATATGGTAAAGATAATTAGTACCCAAATATGAAAGAAGACGCTCCACATTGCAAAAAGATATAGACGGTAGCCAGAAACGACTTGAGACGGTAAAGAACCATCACTTAAAGGACGCTTCCCAATCTTGTGCTTTGGTAATTTTATATGGAAGTGCTTTTAAAGAAACAATGAAGTCTTTAGAGTAACGGAAAGACATGCAGAGAATTAAATGAAAATCACATGGACAGTTTGAACAGCAATTTCAACAAGAAAAAAAAATCATAAAACTTCATAAAAAATTAAGACTTAATAATAACGTTTCATGTGACCTCACCAATCACAGAAACCTTTTTTTTTTTTTTATCAGGTTTCCAGTTCCTATAAGTCCATGTCTTTCATACGCTTTTTTTCATTTATATTGCTGTTCACATCGTCCATGCGATTTTCATTTAATCCTTTCATTTTTTTATTCAAAAAATTCATTCTATCCGCTTAATCACTTATATTTGAAATTAGCAACGCACAAGACTGCATTTTCTATGTGTGCGCTTCATTTCCACTAACAACTGTTTTTGACACCGTTTACCTTATAATAACTGTTTTATTATTATTATTATTATTATTATTATTATTATTATTATTATTATTATTATTATTATTATTACTATGTTTTTCTTATTATTATTTTGGAACAATATCCTCTTTTAAACAAATTCTGCTGAATAAAATGGCAGAATTCAGCGAATTTATCTTACATATTATCTTTTCTATTTTTCTTATTACTCGCATTTCTGGCTCAGTGATACTTCTTCATAATTGGCCAATATTCATATTGGGAGAAATCTGAATAATGCTGAAAGTGGTATTTTATTTAGAACAGGATTTTTATTAGTCAATACTGGTATTATCAGTATACAGGTGTATGGAAAGGCGTTCCTCAGGTCCAAGTCAATCAAGGGTCGTCGTCAGTGAATTTTGCCATTTTATTCAACATTATTATTATTATTTTGCTCAATCACAGTCCTCCAATTCGACTGGGTGGTATTTATAGTGTGGGGTTCCGGGTTGCATCCTGCCTCCTTAGGAATCCATCACTTTTCTTACTATGTGCGCCGTTTCTAGGATCACACTCTTCTGCATGAGTCCTGGGGCTACTTCAGCTTCTAGTTTTTCTAGATTCCTTTTCAGGGATCTTGGGATCGTGCCTAATGTTCCTATGATTATGGGTACAACTTCCACTGGCATATCCCATATCCTTCTTATTTCTATTTTCAGGTCTTGATACTTATCCATTTTTCCCTCTCTTTCTCTTCAACTCTGGTGTCCCATGGTATTGCGACATCAATGAGTGATACTTTCTTCTTGACTTTGTCAATCAACTTCACGTCTGGTCTATTTGCAAGTATCACCCTATCTGTTCTGATACCATAGTCCCAAAGGATCTTTGCCTGATCGTTTTCTATCACTCCTTCAGGTTGGTGCTCGTACTACTACTTATTATTATTATTATTATTATTATTATTATTATTATTATTATTATTATTATTATTATTATTATTATTATTATTATTATTATTATTATTATTACTCAGAAGAAGAAGCCTATTCACATGGAACAAAGCCCACAAAGGCCACTGACTTGAAATTTAAGCTTCCAAAGAATATAATGGTGTTCATTCGAAAGAAGAGACAGAAGGTACTAATAGAAAATATATACAGAATGAGGAGACCAATTATGAGAAGAACGGATAAATTAACGAATGAGTATATAAATAAATAAAAATATAAGTAAACGATTAAAATACAAGAATTATATTAAGGTAGTAATACATTGCATCTGAACTGGAATGCATCGCAAATTCCTTATTGAGATATCTGTCGCCTCGAGGGTCAGATACCAGAAACCTCTTTAATTACATTCCTCCTCTGGGTTCAGCCGGAACCTAACGAACTCATTAAACATTAATTGCCTGTCACTAACAAACTCCCCGTATAATTGCTCTCCAGCATTACATCAACTCTGACATTTACAGCTTTGGCAGAAAGAGCCCGTGCTCGTTCTAAACAGCGACGACCTTCGAAAATAATTATTGTTCATAAGGGCTGGAAATTTGCCTTCTGTA
>NC_061091.1:62814307-62825090 GCF_015104395.2 Macrobrachium nipponense
GCGAGAGAGAGAGAGAGGTAAAATCAGTCTACAAAAAAAACACACACACACACACACACACACACACATATATATATATATATATATATATATATATATATATATATATATATATATACATACAGTCTAATAGACAAATATACGTCCATCCTTTATAATAGTTGAAACAATATGCAATCTGGATACTAAGGTAAAATAAAAAAAGTTTCAGGACGGACCCAAGTCCCTAATATATACTCTGTGATTAGCTTAATGACTAATTAGATATATATAATTGCAGAGGGTCGTTACTATAAAAAAACAATAATGACAAACTAAAGGGCAGACGTCAAATGTTGACTTCGCCGCCTAGGCTAGCGGTAGGCTAAGCCAAGTATATACACATTTGGCGCTCTTGAATGTCCAGGTTTTTTAAATTTTTCCATTATGTTTTCTAGAGTACGAATAGCTCTACATAAGCTTTCACCTGAACACAAGCACATAACTCAAGAATATCCTCTTGTCAGACCCAACACTTTCCTCGACTCTCACCATGACAGTAGCATTCAGCAAAGCTGCATAGACTAGAGACAGCTACTCATAATCTGGGGTATTTCACAGTCCTCGGCTAGCTTTCAGTGGGATAAATGTTACTTACCTGTAAGAGTACTTTCGAAAGCGCCATGCGTAATGCCTGTTCATGTTGCTGAATCGGTGGTAAATGGAAATTTTTCACTTTCGGTTGGGACCAGCAGCCCATCACGTGATGTACTTTGACACTCGTCTCGACGTAAACAAACCAACGTTCGCGGCAAATATTTCCTCTCGTGCGGAGACGTTCAGTGCGAAGAAAATTTAACTCCACAGCTCGCGCATTAACTGTTCACTGTGTGAAGCTATCTTTAGGATGATGTTCGTTTATTCTAATAATTAATTAAACTAATCATTATTTCCTTATTGAAGTATTAACGTCACCAAGGAGACACATGTGGTGTGAAGGGTGCGGAACTGAAATGTCATCCCCTCGAGCTTCTTGCCCACAGCTGATGTCGGCCGTGGGAACTGTCACTGGACTTCAACCGTTGAATCTCCACCAAGAATAGTTACACTGGACTTTTTGAACTTGAAAACTGAAAATTACTTGACCAACTTGTGGCCATTGTCGCGATACATCTTAGATACGGTAAGACGAATTACTAGAATGTGCGGTGCGTTCTAAATCTGGGTCAAAAATTTAGTTACACTGAGCATGAAGGAACGAATATGGAGTCGTTATCCTTGTAATATGGTCAAGTCACTGAGCTATTTGAAGAAGAAAAAACTGACATCAGATACCACTAAATTTTATTTCCTGATAGATATCGATTCAGATGAAGTAGCTCTAAAACTAACAAATCATCAATGGTTTTTCCACTTTCCTTCATAATTGAATTAGTTACGACTGACATGATTTTGTGAATTTAGTTATTATATCAACAACCGTACGAAAGATTTCTGCACGGAAACTTCAGATCTCACGCTTAATAACTCATAACTTAAATAAAAATGTGAGGCCAAGCGAATACAAAATGAGATAAAATGTAGTGAATATTCTTTTCATACTACCGTTGGCATCTTCTCTCTCATGCCCGATGCTCCTTCCGTCGTTCCGTGACCGTCATTGGTCTAAAAGATGAGGCGCCAACCAGCGCACCATAGTGTCGCAATGTTCTCGAAGAGCCAACACTTGGAAAGTGCCAGCCACTCAGACCACCATTATGCAATACGGCGATACAACTTCAGTATCAACAAGTGTTCGCGGCTCCTGGATAGGAACCGCGACATTTCCTACCGAAGACTGAAGACCTTGCTGTCTACAAAATGACGAATATTTTCAGTTTGTCGGCGTGTAGCTTCTATAGGGGAACACTTCTCAGTCCAGACAGATAATTAATAAAATGCCATTACTTTACGTTGTTGTTTATTCTTCTGTTTGTGAGAGAGCTACACAGAGAAAAGACCTACAAACATAAATAAAAAGTTCGGTGCTTTGATTAGCAAGCCCTGCTCGACGAGTCATCAGACAAGAAGCCTACATTTTTCTCGACATAACACACAATATATATACATACATAAATACACACACACACATATATATATATATATGTGTGTGTGTGTGTGTACGTATATTATATATTTATAATTTATTATTTATAAGTACACAAATATATGTGTGCGTGCGTATATGTTTGCGCATATGAACTGCGGTGAATGGCATTCAGACAATATGAATTATTTTTTTTTTTAAATGAAAAAAATATATACACCAACAAAAACTACACTACATCAGATGTGGCGCATTCCTTCAAGAGAAATTTATACCTCGGACGTAAACTTTCCCCTGACTGTTATTTATAGTTTTGCACCACTGTAGGCTACTTAGCTATTACGCCTTTTATGTTTCCCAAGCATTTAAAGGAGGGTTTGAATCAGGAAGGGCATCCTCCAAAACAAATTACGCAATGTGCCGCCCGTGGATGTTATTACATGTGGTGGGTAGGACGTCGCCCGGAAGCCAGCCACAGATAGACATCGGCCTAACTGGGGCCTTGCTGCCAAAGAAGTAAGAGCTCAACCTCTAATATTTGGAAAGTTGTGACAAGTCACTCCTCGGGTTAACTGACAGCAATATCTGTTGTTGTCGTTTTAGAGAATACCATTAAGTTAAAATAAATATTGTTGTTTGCCTGACTGCTGGCTATATGGCAATATTAGGCCTTCGCCCTAGAGTAGTCCGTAACTCTGAAATATTTGAGAAAACAAAGATGATATATAAATAGAGACGTTTGGGGATTGAGGAGTCACTTAAAAGACTAGAATAGGAGAGATACAAGAGTAAGACGTGGTCCCGTGGGCGCTGGGTGGGTGGGTCACTTAGTAGGAGAGGTTAATTGCCATCGGTTGGTCGAAAGGAGACAGATTCGACAGTTCTGGATTCTTCAGGGTGCGTCGCAAGAGGATCTCGTGCACTAAATCCCTTTTCCACTGGCCGCCTTTGGATAAATCTAAGATGTTTGCTTTACTGGTAACTGCGGATTCAATTATTCGATTGGGGCAACTCCTCTTGTCTAAAACAGGATCCTGGTCTAAAAGCTCCTGCTAATAAAAACTAACGATCGCAGAATCTGCAGCTATCAGTAAACCAAACATGAATTAAACTGCAGGTAAATGGAAAGGGGATTTGAGTGGATGAGACCTTCTTGCAACACCCTCAAGAATCAAAAACGCTCCTTTTGACCAACGCCAACAAGAAGCGTCCCGGGAACCGCTTGCAATGTAATTAACTACCTCTTCTCAATGAGCTCACACACGACCCCCCCCTCTCGGGGCCACTTAATCCTTTCAGCTGACTCCTCCCAGACAGTTCTCGTTTGCATATAATGCTTTATTCTGTCGGTTCATTTTTACACGCTGCTAAGACACAAAACCCGGTGCTGGTGTTGTGCTGGATAAAAGTTAGTCTCAAACAGCCCCAACTATATTCGCTCATGGCTGGCCTAGTCTTAACCAAGGTATATTTCCATTAGTTCAGATGATGAAAGAAGTAGGCGTAACTTCTAATGCATAGTGTAATTTTATTAAGTGTATATTTCCTTATATTGGTTTCTATTTTTAGTATACAAATACACATACATAATTATGATTTTGTTAACATTGCACAATGAAACACGGTACAGTAATAATTCACTCTCCCTTTGAAAGAGCTCTGTCTCTTACGTGCTTTTCGCTTCCTTAACAACTCATAAAATCATTTGTCGTTTAGATCTGGCTGCTGTGAGCAATATATGATATTATGAATCATGCGGGAAACGTACGGATGGCTCTACCTTCAACTCCCTTTCAGGGGATAAACGACTTTCTCGGCCGGAAATATATGTACGTATATACCACCTCCGTCTCATGATAATCTCCTCTCTTTATCTGTCTCTCTTGGTACGCAAATATTTTCAACATAGAGAGAGAGAGAGATAGGCTACATATTCTTGAAAATCAAGGTGGTATTCAAACCCTCGACCTGCTCCTCATTACAGTTAAAAATAGAGAGAGATAGAGAGCGAGAGAGAGAAAATGAAAGAGGTTGCACTAGGGGTCGAAGGGACGCTGCAACGAACCTTTTAAGTAATGCCTACAGTGCACCACTTGAGGTGCTTTGACGGCACTTCCTCCCTGAGGGGGAAAGTGAGAGAGAGAGAGAGAGAAAGCAGTTTATCAGATATCTTGTGACGAATCTTCTCAGTGGCGAGCGAAGAGTATGAATCCCTCGTGCAGATCTAATCAGGTCGTAAACGTGTCCGAGAGTTTATAGTTATTACTGTATAAACGTACGAGAATCTATGTTAAATCAGGGGTTGAACATATTACTGTCGCTTTAACAATGCGATTTTATTTTTTGTGGCATGTTAAAAAGAAGTGATGGGCACGAAAATGGTAACATAAAAAACATAAGTGCCTCGTTTTCAATCAGTTGTATTGCAGTTCTTGAGAGACGAGAAAACGTTCTATATTAAGTTCTTTGAAGATAGATTGAACAGGCTTAAAAGAAACAGCAATAAGTTTTATAAACTAATAATAATAATTATAATGTACTATGATTAAATTGTTTAGCCATGAACATACGGATTTACCAGCTTTGAAATCATTCTTCTTGCGCAGACACTTTAAGCAAACATTTCAAAAGTGCTTGAGTCTATCCCGGACAGCTTCCCAACTCCCGCCAATTATACAGCAATAATTTGCAAAAGCAAAAAAACGGAGATGGGAATTAAAATGTATTTCAAAACGTTCAGAATTCTAATTGTTACGTGATATCGATTCCAGATGAAGTTAGATTCTGTAGTTTTGAACCGATTTCTTTTTAAATTATATTGTTCGATTAGTTTGGTCCAATCTAGCTCCCAGCTCCTTTTGCGAAGCAGTTGTGAATTATGAAGAAAGTAGCCTATGAAAGTATGTCATATAACGTTAAAATATTTTCCAGTAACAGTTATAGAAAGCAAAGCGTTTTGAGTACTTTTATTGGTTTGTATGTGTTTTTACGCTGCATAGAACCAGTGGTTATTCAGCAACCAACGGCTTTCCTTGACTTCCGAACCACGTCGAGAGTAAACTTCTATCACCAGAAATAAACATCTCACACCTCAATGGAATAGAACTCGCGGCCTCCAAGGTGGCATGCAAACACCATACCGACCACGCCACTGAGGCGCTTTCAATTGGGAATGGGGAGAGGGGAGGGGGCTAGATATTTAGACTTTCGTATTCGGAAAGCAATGTTGAAGAATTCTCCCGCATTTTTTATTTAAAAATGTTCAATGTTATAATCTTACACGAAATCTCCTGTAACAAAGGTCTTAAAATGGTTTTCAGTACGTCACTTTAAACCTATCTTAATTTTTTTTTTTTTTTATCTTATAAATGTTCATCATACAACATTTACCTTATAGTTGCGTATTTGCACAAATGAGGAAAAAACCTGTTTGCTGTTTCGTATTTGTAATTCTACACTGACGCGTGATAGTTGACACCATCCCACTCATATTTCAGAACAAACTGCATTCTCTCTCTCTCTCTCTCTCTCTCTCTCTCTCTCTCTCTCACTTCGAAACCTTTGCTCCCTACCAACATACAAATGGTTTTGTTTGGAGAGAGAGAAGGGGGTTAATACTTAAATAGATATTACCGAATACTTAGACAACATGTGAAGTATTAGAAACTTTTGCTTTTTAGAACAAGGCGTGATCCGACCTCCAGCTTACTCGGGGGTACGTGCTAAAATCTATGGTCAAATAGTGAGTTGTTTCACCGACGAAAATTAAAATGAAGGAGGTCTATTTTATCAGAAGCAATTGTTCTGTACCGTTTAACATGCTCATTATTTATATTTTACATTTTCTGTCTCACAAATAAATCGTCAATATCCTGTCCTAAATTTCCGGTATCTTTGACTCAACGCGAAACACCTTCTTCAGACCTTTTTAGACTTTTCTATAGACCTTTCCTACCCCACCCCCAACAAGAACAGGAGCAGCAAGAACAACAACAAAGTAGTGTGTAGGCTTACTCTCCGAGTAAGCGAAAGCTCCGCTAACCGTTGGTCTAATATTCTAGAGCAGCTGAGATTTGTATCGAGTGAGTTGTCCATTCGATAATGAGCCTCATTTTGTCCGGCCTTCACTAAAATAGTTTCTTTAAAAAATAAATAGAAATAAACGCCAGCTTAGAACCATCTAATTCTATATCATGACACACTTTTTACCATGAAAACCGAAAGCATCATGAGTCATGGACAGAAGAATTTCAGCTCTTTCTGGAAGTGGACCACATGACACATGACTGAATTCTTAGGACTAGACATTCAAACACTCTAGTTGAAAATAAGCTACTATCATCATTAACTTTAAAAAATGAAAATTTCGATTGACTACTGTGTGCATTTTCTTTAAAATTAATTGTCTCGTATATATATATATATATATATTTATAATATATATATATATATATATATATATATATATATAGTATATATATATATATATATATATATAATATATCTGATAAAGTGTAGTTTACGGGAAATTCTAAAAGCCTCCAAAAGTATATTATCATTATTAAAGCACTTCTGACTTCCATGAAATCCCCGTACAGACCAGTTCAGACTTTACAATAACTCCCACCATCTCCAACCCCTTCCCCAAACCTCCACCCTTAAACTAACCCCAAACCCCACCCCCACCCACTGAACATTCCTGCCTTTACGCCCTTGGTGACTGGCTGGTCGTTCAGCATGACCGTTACTAAGCACATTGTTTTGTTCCTTACTAAGGTTATTTGTTGCCACGCTCAGCTATGGATGCATCCTGAAATAACCCGCTGGAGGAGAATAACCGTCGGTTATTCTCTTGTTCATTTGTTATTCAAATGACGAAAGATTTCCCAGCGACGTGACACTGAACAAAAATATTATAATTAATGACTATTATTATTATTAGAGGAGTCAGAAACTCAGTTAGGATTGGAGAAAAGAATGACAAAAGGCAGAAGGCAATGCAGACATGGGTCGAAGGGAAGGAAGCCCTGGGATATTACGTCCGTCGTCAGCATGGAGGTCTTTCCTCAATTACTGTCTTCTCGTTTTCCTTACGAGGATTCGTGACTAAGTAAATGTATTTATGTTACATCGCCAAGTTTTAATAATAATAGAATAAGAAGAAGGTGAAGAAAAATAATTATCAGTCTACTTAGGACAAGAACCATCCCGTAAAATCATAAGTAAAAACCAACTACCCGCTTCAGAAAGGCTTCCCCTACCTTCCCGCACCCACCCCCCCTACCCACAACCCATCACCAAACCAAGCATGCGTTAACGTTTCTAAACTTACAGTAAATCTCCCAGCATTCCCGACGAAATTAGAATCGGGAAAAAAAACTAAATATATATATAAATCAAGTGGCAGGAATGGCACACCGTGGAAACTTGTCCACACTATATGTGGATGCAGTGTTGGCAACCTTCCCGACGAAGAGCTTCTTGGGGATTTAAGCGGATCAAAATCAATAAACAAAATCACCGCTGCTCAATTAACGGATGATTAAGGAAACTAGTTCGTTAGTGAACACACAAGCACACAAACGCCCGTGATAGAGAGTATAGATCTATATTCTTCTAGACCTAAAATACTTGAGTGTGAAAGGTTCGTCTGAAATTACACGAAAGCTTTTATTTTTACTATTATTATATTATTATATAACATTATTATCAAAGAGTAAAGTAGCCATCACCTTACAGAGAAAAACGTTCACAGAGGTGATGTTCTCATGTGGAAAAAGGAAGATATATAGCACTTCTATGTCACATCAAAAAGAGAGTAGATTCATTCCTCTCTGAGCTTATCCGTAGGTATTAAGTCTCCTTTTCCTTTCCCGTTCACCGTGGCGTCATGAAAATGTTGGCTCATATTTTCAGCTGACACTTCCGACAGAAATTCTTTGATTGTGGAGTGTTACTCCACCCCCAACCCCAACCCCCCGCTTCTCTCTCTCTCTCCTCTCCTCTCCTCGCTTCTCTCATCTTCTCTCTCGTCTCTCTCCCTCTCTTCCTCTCTCTCCTCCTCCTCTCTCTCTCTGTGTATGTGAATTAGTCACACAGCTGAGGATGAAACGATAACAATGAATCTCAAAAAAGATATTCGATGGAAAGGTAGCAGAGAACGAACCCATACAGTGAGACTATTCCAAAGCTTCCCGTTGTAGATAAATGTGATGATCGAAACCATTAGTTTTTTACGTCTGCTTTCAGAAAAAAAAAATAATAATAATGAATTAAAATGGTTTATAATAACTGGGACTGGCTTCTGATATCAGTCGCCGCCACATTCAGACTTAAAGTGCTGTAAGCCGAAACAAATGAAGGAAAGTCATGGATTAGTCTAAAGTAGGTAGTAGTACCTCACCCACTACTTATTCCATATTAATATAGATACATAGCCATATTTACTCGTATATCAATCTGTATATAATAAGAAACCTGGTATCATCAGCAGAAATTTGCAAAAGCCTTAACATTAATAAGTAATATATTGCCCATTTTCTTTCATTATTGATATATGTAGACGGCGAGGCCTTTATGTAGGGGGAAGGAGGATAAAGCCAATTAATAAAGCAAAAAAGAAATTTTATTCAGAACTTCATTAAAACAATCGATTACAGATAAAAACAAATGAAGTAAATTCAAGCAATCAATCACCGGTTTGCGCAACACCTCAACTGGAGAGACAACACAACACTCGTCTGTCATCTAGCCAAATGACCCTCGGTTTTGTTTAAGATTGATTAAAATAGGACAGATCTTGGCGCCAGCTACTTGAAATTGAAGGGGAATGAAGGCTCCGGATGCCCACGTATTGCATCATTAGCCCTCACTCCAAAGGAAGCATAAAACTGGTAATAAAAGTTAAAGTCGAACGTTAATAAGTTAGCTAAGCGGTTGACAAGAACTGTATTCATACTTTCAAAATGCCTAACAGATAGACAGATAGGTTAGGCCTAGATGTTAAGCACAAACACACACGCACACACACACACACAGATAACAGAGAATTGTGGGAACCAACAAATTGTGCGAAGAAATCCTTTCCCAACCTTTGACAGCCAATAGGAGGTTTTGTTTATTGAATATGAACGCAAATAGTGTATTCTAAACGCATCTCTCTCTCTCTCTCTTTCAAACGCATACATGCACACACACATATGTAGAAAACCTCGAATTTATCTTGCATGCAAATGTGGTAATAGAGCTTAATCTTGCGGAATTTAGGAAAAACTTCTCGACTGAAACAGCCAAGATTGATCTTGCAATAATGTGAAAGACGATGGTTGCAGATAGTTTTCTAAAGATATATATTATATATATATATATTTATATATATATATATATATTATATTATATATATATAGTATATATTATATATCTATATATATATATATATATATATATATATAGGTGTGTGTGTGTGTGGGTGTGTAGTATATGCGTGTGTATGCATATATACATGGAACACGTATCAAGACTGAAGTAGCATTGTTAGGATTAAATTGGTCTTGAACCGGCATGGGCTCTTGCTTATTAAGCAAGTAGTATAAAAAAAAAAGTATTTAACGAAACGAGAATACTCGATGTGCTACACAAATAAGCTTATGACATTTCTTATACAATGATTCATATTTCAATTGATGAATGTCACATCAGGAACAAGCGCTTTTTCTTTTGGTTTTAGGCAGTTTTATTTATTTGTTTAATTTTTTTATTACTTTTTTTTTCGGCGCCAAGACCACGAACAACTTCCGATGACATCAGGTCATGCCCGAGTGTGTGATGGTTTTTGTCATTGACCGCTAGAGGTCGGGTGACAGATAAACGAATAAAAGAAATCTCTCTCTCTCTCTCTCTCTCTCTCTCTCTCTCTCGTGAACTATACCTCAATTTCCATATTGTTTTGGCCCTTTCACGAGTAGGTCGTCAGTTCCGAAATTATAGATTTGAACTGAATCGAATACAGAAATCAGGCCAAAGGCCAAAGCACTGGGACAAATGAGGTCATTCAGCGCTGAAACGGAAATTGACAGTAAAAGGTTTGAAAGGCGTAACAGGAGGAAAATCTCAAAGCAGTTGCACTATGAATCAGTCGTTAGGAGAGGGTGGAAAGTAAGATGGAAGAGAGAGAATATGAAAGGAGGTACAGTAAAAGAACCTAAACTATAGAAGCTTGCTTAGAGGGGAAAAAAGACGAGGGGGAAGAGGGTTTTCGTGTTAAAAGCATTCATCATCTGGTTTTCCTTTCCTATAGAGTAAATATGTATTATTAGGACACAAATATGGAGACATACCTGATAACTGCTTTACGCCCCAGAATAAGAAGTAAGCGGTAAAACTTATCTACACATGTAAAAATGGGGCTAATTTCAGTTATTTTATTTTAATATTATTATTATTATTATTATTATTATTATTATTATTATTATTATTATTATTATTATTATTATTATTATTATTATTATTATCCAATCACATGATAGAATGGCCGTAGGTAAAAAAAGAAAATAAGAATAACAAAAAAATGTACAAGGATTTGTTCTAAAGAATGCAAATAAAGTATGTGTTTTTTGACGGTACTCATGTATGTGTGTGTATACATATATATAGATATTATATATATGTATAAATGTATTAAGCTACAAATATAGTTTGATAGCCAGTCCACTAAACTTT
>NC_061091.1:62825590-62878331 GCF_015104395.2 Macrobrachium nipponense
AGTCCACTAAACTTTAGGAATAACTTTGACCCAAGGGGAATTTAAATTGTCGAGGGCTTTGTCATTGGCGGATTCGAACCACTGCCTGGTTTAGAACAATGACAGACAGTGATTGACCGCTAACCCATCAAGAGAGGTCAAAGTCACTATCTATCGTTCCCTCTATGGCAAGCAGCAGTTCGAGTCCCCGTCAGTGACGAAGCACTCGGCAATTTAAATTCCATCTTGGGTGTAAGTCAACTCCCGAGGTTTAGTGCATTGCATATTAAACGATATTTGTGGCATAATGTTTTTGAATATTAAAAAACTAACGTAAGTATGCATGTATGTATGTATGTGTACATATACAAATACATACGTACGTGAATAGGATCCTGTCGCAGTTAAAATGAAAAATTCGCTGTCACCTGAATGTTACTTCTCATTGAAAAACTGTCAACTCGTGGATGTTAACTATCGCTTCTCTCTCTCTCTCCTTCTCTCTCCTCTCACTCTTCTCATCCTCTCTCTCTCTCTCTCTCTCTCGTCTCTCTCTCTCTCAACTTCTCCTCTCTTCTCTTCTCTCTCTCTCTCCTCCTCGGCCAATTCTCCTGCTCTCTCTCATCTCTCTCCTATAATAATAATAATAATAATAATAATAAATAATAATAATAATAATAATAATAATAATAATAATAATAATAATGTTTAGTATAACACATCACCAAGGACAAGTACTTGAAATGACTGTTCATTTCTTTTCTAAGAATTTCTCTTGAATAAACACAAAGCCTCATTAACGTTCACTTGAATCAATCATCTTTTTTATGCTTTATTTTCAACTCCTTAATCCCCTGTACTTTATTTAAGTTTATAATGCAGTTACACAGTTAAGGTCACAGAAGTATGAGTGTGTAAGATTCACAAACTTATCTCTTCGATATCCAACATGTCGTTTTCATGGTTATCAATGTTTTCTTATATTTGATTTTGTCGAGTGAAAATATTTAATCTCCCTCGAGAAAGTTGGAATCCAAAGAGATATCAAAGGTACGTTATCAAACGGATGCAATGCCTAGTGTTTGTTAGTCACTGCATCCGTTCGGTGAATCAAAAGCAGGGAAAAATAGGACAAGTCTTCGAAATGGCCTGAGTGAATAAATTAGCAAAGGCAATTAGCTGCCACCCACACCTATTTCGGGAAGTGTTCATTAATCACTAGACTTGGCAGTTTTCTTTTTATTAGAGCCTTCAATCATTATTTTTTTGTTTTTAAGAGTCCGTTGTTAAGCAACTATATTCAAGCGAGCGCGGTAACTCTCTGGGGGGGCAAAACTAGCCTTCCTGAGGTTTATAAATACATTCAATGGTAAGGCTATTACAGCTGATTTCCAAGCACCCTCGAGGTTTGCTGGCACCTTCTTGATTTACCATGAAAGAAAGAACATTAAAGTAAAACAATATGAAAAATAAAAGATTAATATCAATTACTATTTTACTTTTGACTTTGACGATACTACGCTTTTGCACTTGACTTTGGTGTTTACGACATCCTTAGGGTAATATAAAGCGTAAGATTTAAATATATTCTAACTTTTCGTTGGTATGTACTCAACTCTCGTCAAGAAACTTCTTTTAACCTACCTTGCTTCTTCCATGAGTAGTGAGTTTGCTTAAGTAGTTAAATCAGCTGTTTCGGTAATGATGCAATCTTCAACCACTGTTTTTCAAGAGGGAGTTTCCGTTCACGGACCCCCTCATCTAGTGTTTTGAGTCCAGGGCAACTAAAACTCCATTCAAGTTCCTCAGAGCACTGCCACCCTGGGTGACAACGCCTCTTGTCTGTTGCAATTTAGAATTTCTTTGGCAGAGCAGCGCTGTTGTTTCCCCTCACCTGTGCGAGCAACAGTATCGTCTGCTATGTAACATTCATGATCAAAGGAAGTAAACTAGGGATTTCTGTTTATGTTGAAGTTTCATATAATTGTAAATAAATTTAGAGACTAGCTATTATTTAAGCACTATAAAATTATTATATAAGGATTTTATGTCGAAATAAACATACTAAACATATTTCATTTTGTCAACGAATTTTTGTTTATATTCTGACGAAAGAAGGATCAAGTTGGCGGGTCGGGCGAAGCAAGTCATCCCTAGGCGAAAGTCTTGTTCTTTGTGAGGTAGGTATACAGTATTTGTATGTTACATTTATAATTTTTGTTCAGTAGAACAAAAGCCAAAGGCTGATGTACTTTATAATTAAATGCTTGCAAATTTGTTCAGCGTAGATTATCATGAGCAGTAGGTAGCTAACCTTAAGCTGGACAGTCATTGCAAGGCCGAACCTGAGCCATCATTGTTCTCGCCAAGTTCTAATGTACTGGCGTAGGTAACAGATCATAAAACTAACCCTATGCTTGATTATTTATCGCGTTTCGTTTCTTATTTTGCCTTTTAGCTAGCTACCTAGTAATAGCAAATTTCTAAGTTTAGGTAATTGCTTACTGGCAAACCGTTGGGCAGTCCTCTAGCGTAGGGTAGGGAGACTGGTAGTCATTTGTAAATTCGCCAGCAAACGAAAAATTCCATAGAATCAAAATTGCTACTCTACATGCTCTAAACCACCCAGTGCTTGATATTGTGTTACTTGGGGTCCAGGGGGAGACAAATCCACCTCTCCCACCCAGCCATGTCAAGGCACGGCATCCTAGATAGTGTAATTAATCCCCAGGGGCTCGTACTAAACACAGTGAAGTACATTTGATGCCCCAATTCCTGGTGGCTTTCGTATTTGCGGGGACAAAAGATGTGGAATGCCAAGGCTAGGTAGTAGAAATACTGGGGTAGCTACCTACTAGGGTAAATGACTGAGCGGCGACATAGTAGCTGCCACCCACCTCTCTCAGAACGTGGCCGCTTCCCGAAAAAGTGCTTGAATTATGCCGTTATTTTGTATTTTAGGAGAAAGCTCTTACTTTGAGAGGAGTGTAGAGGTCTCAGTGTGCTGCGTGGATGGGCCACAACTCTTGATGACTGGTGCTCATGACAGCGAGTCCAAGTACTTTTTCAGGAAGGTGGCCGCGTTCCGGGATCAGTGGCCACTATGTTGCTGCACGGTTGTTTACCCCAAGTCAGGTTAGGAAGGTAAGTTCTGTTTAGGTAAGGGCACAATACTCTAGGAAAGATTAGGTTAAGCTTGCTTTGGTTAGTGTTTCCAATATTCATTGTCACTTGGGGAGGGTCTAGGGAGTGGAGAGGCCTCCCAGACCAGATCAGGGCTTGGTGTCATTAAGTCAGATTAGGTAGGTAAGATCTGGTTAGGTTAGAATACAGCATTCTAGGAAAGGTTAAATTTGGCTTGTTTTCACAGTCGGGGTACTCATACCTATTTTCCTACACTACATCTTTTTCCTGTTTTTTTTTATTTAGTTTTTTTATTTTCCGACTACATTTTTTTTTTTTTGACGAAACAAACTCCTTCTTGTATCTCATTAGTATATGAGGGACCATAGTGGCAAACCTGGGTTGTTAGGCTGGAAGAATTGAAAAACTAGGTAGAGTAGGCTAGCATAAAACAGTGATGTCCCATATGCTTAATCTAAATAAACCTACTTTACATGGATACATCTCAATGTTCCTTACCCTAGCCTAAGGTTCCACATCCTACCTGGCTAAAAGCCTCCCAGGACTCATTTAGCCTTTGTTAAAAAGTGTAGCAGTGCTACTTATTGATTTTTATGTTTATTTTTTAAGAATTCTGACATTCATTGCCATTGAAAATTAGTTGTACATATAGTACTGACCCCACCTAGCTATGTCCAACAAATAGGATATGGGGGACCAAAGTGTGAAGGTGGGATTTAGGTGGGGGACAACACAAAATACTCTAAGCTAACCTCTTCTAGAGCACCAGGTCCTTACTTGGTTTGGTAGCAGGATGGCTACATCTAATGGAAATACTAAAAGATAGCACTCCTTCGATCTCAGATGAAGGAACAGTGCACAGAGGATTTAAGGAGAACAATTCTACTGACACAAGAATTAGGAATATTAATAAATCTTCAGAAGTCCCAGCTGGTTCCATCTCAAGAGATTGTGTATTTGGGGATGACTCTGAACTCTCGTCTTTTTTGGGCCTTTCCATCCCCCAAAAGAGTGGAGTCATGCTTACGAAGAATAGAGAAATTTCTTGCTCTCCAGACTTGCTCGACCAACAAGTGGATGAGCCTGCTTGGAACTATGGCATCGTTAGAGCAATTTGTCTCGCTGGGGAGACTCCATATGAGAGTTTTAAAGTTCTGTCTCAGAGCTAGCTGGTACAGGAAGAGTCATCCCAGTTCGTTTGTTTTCCCAGTAACGCAGAATATCGAGAGACATCTGCTATGGAGGTGGCCAGGAGAAAGGTTATAGGAAGGAAAGTCTCTACATTCTCAGAACCCCAACCTGAGCTTTTATGCCGACGTGTTCGACTTAGGCTAGGGCGCTCTCCTGGAAAACAAGGAATGTCATAAATATGAAGGAGTTAAGAGCGATTCACTTATGACTGAATGCTTGCATCAGAAGGGTACAACTAAATCACAGCACTATTCTCAGACAACACCACGGCCCTGTCATGCATCAGCAAAAAAGGGGAAATGCATTCCTTTTCACTGTACTTCTGTGGGCCAAACAGGATTGGACAATGCTAGCAACAAGATTTGTAGAAGGAAGACTTAATGTCTTAGCAGATCAGCTGAGCAGGCACAATCAGGTGGCCCCCATGGAATGGACACTGGATTTGATAGTCTGTGAACCCCTATAAAAGTTGTGGGGAAAACCATCAATAGACCTCTGCAACACAGGAATTATCGCCTTCCCACCTTCTTCTCTCCAGTATGAGTTCCTCTAGCATATGTGACAGACGCAATACTACAGGATTGGTCAGACAAGTTCCTATGTGACTTCCCTCTCTTTTGGAGGATAAGGGAAGTTGTGAACAAATTTCTAACACACAAAAATATATATATATCTTCCTGCAGCAGCTCTCTTACGTTCTTTATAATGCTTTGGGGTAGAACAGTCCATGTATCCCGCCTCCTGTCAATGTGGAAACTGCTATGTAATTAGTAGTACTTAGTAAGTTACTTATATAAAAATGACATTTTTATGATAAAATTAAATTTTATAGTATATACTTAACAAGTAATTATAGAATGGGAGCCCTCCCTCCTCCCCTCACATGGATATTAGGGCATAAAAAAATTTAAACATCTGGCTCGGTTGTTCCTCGTCTTCCTGAAAGTGGCTGGTACTACTAACCTACACCCAAAACAAAAGAATCGTTACTGTGAATTTCAAATTTTAACTGCCGATACATACTTGGTAGTACAGTATATGTAAAATTTAATTTTTGATCATAAAAATGTCATTTTATTCAGGGTCTTGCCAAGCGATTACTATTCAGCCGTAGGATCCCTACTGTGGCAGACCAAAATTCAAACCTTTGCGGTGGCACCGCCATTGCTAGTGCAGGTAACCAGTTACCTGTCACTACTGGTAAACAGGTATGATGACGTCACACCCTTCAATTCAATTTCTGCTGGCTCCCAGGTAACATCGGTAGCTCTGTGGACCTTCTTCATCATCTTTTGGATGGTTGTTTGGCTTTCCTGGGTATTTTTTTTTCTTGAATATGTCTGATTCAAGTGCATCTGGAGTTAGGTTTTGCACAGATGGTTGCAAAAGTAGATTAGTAAAGGCAGTATATGATCCTCACTAGATGTATTAAATGCAGGGGTCAAGAGTGTTCAAGGGAATTAAGGTGTCCTGTGGTTGCTTATGTTCATGGTGCTCCTGATCTGTGTTGACTAGCTCTTGGTGTCTAAAATTAGTTTGCTTGGTGTAGAAGTTGATTGGAGGTTGGAGATCAATCATGGAATGTCCAAATAGCAACAAGCTTCTGTAATAATATACTCAGGCAATCAAAATGGGATAGTGCTTCAACTAGAGAATTTTTTCAATTGAATTTAATTTTGTTCATGAAGCTTACCTGGCAGATATATATATAGCTGTATTTTCTGACGTCCGACAGAATTTCAAAACTCGCGGCACACGCAGTGGGCGGCCAGGTGGTAGTACCCATTCCCGCCGCTGGGAGGCGGATATCAGGAACCATTCCCATTTTCTATTCATATTTTTTGTCGCCAGTGCTGTAAACAACTGTTTGCAGTACCTCCGCCTTTGGATTTTGGAACTTTGTAGTCACTTAAGTATTTGGATTGTCATTTGGTTTTGATTCTGGATTGGTGGCTAGGCATGCGCGATAGTGGACTGTTTTTTTATTTTGGATTGGCTTTTGATTGAACAAGATGTCTGGATCAAGTTCTGTGAGTTTCAGGGTGTATGTTATGAGTGATTGTAAGGTGAGGCTACCGAAATCCTCGGTAGATCCCCACTCTGTATGTACGAGGTGTAGGGGGCATGTTTGCTTAATGGATGATCGATGTAAGGAGTGCGAAAGTTTGACCGATGATGGATGGAAGATTTATGATGCCTATTTACGTAAATTGGATCGTGATAGGATCGGGAGGTCTTCTTTTAGGAGTGGTTCAAGCAGTAAAGGTAAGGGCAGTAATATTCCACCTACAATAACCCCTGTAGATTTTGTCTCTCCTAACCCTGTGATGTTGCCTTCGGGCCCTGAAATTGTGTCTGGAGAAGGTAATGCCCTCTCTTTGATTTTGGATTCTTTACGATCTCTAGAATCCAAAGTGCTTGCCTTGGAAACAGGCGCGGTGAAAATTAGTGATTGTGCCCCTAGTGTTGTGGAGGGGGCGTCAGATCGGCCCCATAATGCCTCTAGGTCTAGACCGCTGTCGGACTCCCAGGACTCAGGGAGTGGGCATGTCGAAAGCCGCAAGAGTGTTACTGGGGCTCCCCACCAATCTGGGTCCCTTCGGCAGGTCCTGTTGCAAATTCCCAGGCTGCCAAGGAGCATGCTCAGGCGCGCATCTTTAAGGACTGTTTTTCGTCCTCTGAGGCGCCCTCCCCGCGCAAGGGGTGGAGCTCTCGGAGGGACTCGCGTCCGTTGAAAAGGACCTTTAGAGAGGAGGACGCTTCACGTCCATTCTCTCCTCTTTCTTTGCGGTCGTCTCCTGAGTCGTATGACGCTTTTCCACCGCAGAAGAAGTAGAGGACGTCATCGGAGGATGACGCTGTGGAGCGGCCCAGTCGCTCTAAGGAGAGGCAGGTAGCTGTCCCTGTGAGAAGGAAGAAGGCGTCCCCTCGCCCCTCGTCTTCTCGCAGGTTCAGCCCTTCACCTGTTCAGGAATCTTCTCCTACGAGGAATATTCTCGTGTCCCTTCAAGGCCAGTTGGCTTCTTTGATGGCGAAGAAAGAAGTGGAGCCTAAATGTAGGAAAGATACCAGGCTGCCTGTCAAGAGATCGAAGCAGTCCCCTTCTCCCTCTCCTCGTTCGTCTCTTTCTCCTGTTTTGTCACCGCCTGCTTTTAGATCGGTGCCCCATCGCTCGCATAGTACGAGTAACAAGACGCTTAAGCGAGATGTTGGTTTCTCCTCAAGACGCTCTGCTCAGGGCGCTCGGCAGGACGCTTATGAGGACGCTCGGCAGGACGCTTCTGTTGACGCTCGGAGAGACGCTTTTGTAAGCGCTCTGAAGGACGCTTCTTTGGAAGTTCGCAAGGACGCTTCTGTAGAAGCTCGTCAGGACGCTTTGCGGGAAGCTCGGCGTCTTATTGCTACTCAAGACGCTTCTCAGGACGCTCGATGCTTTCAGGACGCTTGTCAAGATTCGCGCCACAAAGCTCGACAAGAGGTCCGTCTGGATGAGGAGGCTTCTTCGTCTAAACGTCAGAGGTCCCTTTTGAAAATTAGACTTGTAGGTCTTATGCCCCCTCCTTCTGTGCATTCGCCAGTTGCTCCCAGGGGGGAGGGAGAATTGAGTAGTCCTACGGATTCTGTAGAGGAAGATCAGCCGTCTTCTTCTTCAGTATCGGACTACAAGGTTTTGGTTCGTCTTTTACGCTCGTCGTTTGGAGACAAGTTCCAACCTTCTGCTCCTCGATCTCCTCCTTCTCAATTTTCCTCATCAAAGTCCAGTAAGGCTCCTGAGTTTGTGGAAATGAAGACTTCCCTTTCCACTAAGAGGGCGTTCAAGAAGTTACAGGACTGGATGGAACACAGGAAAGATCAGGGCAAGTCTACTTTTGCCCTGCCTCCCTCGAGACTCAGTGAAAAAGGGGGAGTTTGGTACGAGACCAGAGAGGAGGTGGGTTTGAGAATCCCTTCATCGGCACAAGGCGATTTTGCCATTCTTGTAGATGCTCAGAGGAGGTCTCTACTTTCTTCAGTGAAGATATCTTGGACCCCAACGGAGATGGATCATCATCTTGAAGGACTTTTGAGGACTCTGGAAGTCTTTAACTTTTTGGACTGGTGCTTGGGAGTCCTAGATGTTCAATCTAGGAGTCCGGACTCTATCAGTCTGGGGGAGCTGTCCAGTGTACGTATTAGCATGCATGGACAAGGCCGTCAGAGATGGTTCGGAGGAGTTGGCGTCGCACTTCGGTACGGGCCTGTTGAAGAAGAGAGCTCTTTTCTGTAATTTTACAGCAAAGTCGGTTTCTCCTTCTCAGAGGGCAGAGTTGCTTTTTGCCCCTCTTTCGAACCATCTTTTCCCCCAGACCTTGGTTAAGGACCTTGCAATCAGTCTGCAAGAGAAGGCTACACAGGACCTCCTAGCCCAGTCCGCCAGACGTCCCGCAGTCCCTTTGACGTCTTCTTCTGGACGTCTTCTTCAGCTTCCTAGGAAGCTGAAGCCCTTTCATGGGGCACCTCCCTCGAGATCCACTCCTCGGGGGAGAGTCCTTTCCAGAGGCAGAGCTCCTTTCAAGCCGAGAGGAAAGAAGTGAGGACTTTGTCCTTCAGACACCAGTCAGAGCCAGACTGAAGTACTTTGCAGGAGCGTGGAGAGAGAGGGGTACGGACATCTGGTCCCTCAAGATCTTAGAACAGGGGTACAAGATTCCCTTTATGGTACCTCCTCCTCTGTGCACAACTCCCAGGGATCTTTCTCCTTCGTACCAGCGGGAGAAACAACTGATCTTATTCGACCTTCTAGACTAAATGGTCAAAAAGAGAGCGGTGGAACAGGTCTTAGACCTGGGGTCACCAGGATTTTACAACAGACATTTCCTGGTACCAAAGCAGTCGACGGGATGGCGTCCAGTCCTGGATGTGAGCAGGCTGAACCTTTTCATAGAAAAGAAAAAATTCAAGATGGAAACGCCTTGAGACCGGGCGACTGGATGGTGTCCTTAGACCTGCAGGACGCATACTTTCACGTTCCTATCCACCCTCTCTCAAGAAAGTACCTGCGATTTGTGCTAAAAGGCAAAGTATGGCAATTCAGAGCTCTTTGTTTTGGATTAAGCTCGGCCCCGATGGTGTTCACTATTCTGATGAAGAATGTAGCGAGATGGTTACATTCTTCAGGAATAAGGATCTCTCTTTATCTCGACGACTGGCTCATCAGAGCGTCTTCAGAAGAGAGTCTGAAGGACCTTTCAGTTAACGTTAGCCTTGGCGAAGTCCCTGGGACTTCTGGTCAACCTCAAAAAGTCACATCTGACCCCAACACAGTCCATCGTGTATCTGGGGATTCAGATGGATTCAGTGGCTTTTCGAGTGTTTCTGTCCCAGGAACGACAGCAGCAAGGCTTAGAGAAAGTTTCAGGACTTTCCCTGGGGAGACTGCACCTCAGACCTCTCCAATTTTTCCTAGTAGAGGAATGGAAGGTCAAGCAGGATCTAGAAGCGACCTTGAAGATCTCCAAGTCTGTAAAGAGCCATTTAAGATGGTGGCTCGATCCAAACAAGTTTCTAGAGGGTTTGTCCCTAAAACTTCAGAGCCCTGACCTAGTGTTGTTTTCCGACGCATCCACTTCGGGCTGGGGAGCAACACTAGGAGGGGAAGAAGTGTCAGGCTATCGAAAAGTTGGCCAGAGCGAGAGGTTTTTCTAAATCAGTGTTAAAAGTGATCGCCAACGCAAGGAGGCCGTCATCGCGTGCAGTATACCAGTCGAAGTGGGCTTCCTTCAGGGGTTGGTGTAGAAGGGAGGGAATTTCCTCTACCACGACCTCTGTGAGCAAGATAGCCGACTTCCTTCTGTACCTAAGGAATGTTCAGAGGTTAGCAGTCCCAACTATTAAGGGATATAGAAGCATGTTGTCAGCAGTCTTTCGACACAGAGGCCTGGATCTTGCTGACAACAGGGATCTTCAAGATCTCTTAAGATCGTTTGAAGCCACAAAGATAGTTCAGGGTAGGCTTCCTTCCTGGAACTTAGATGTTGTTTTAAGACATCTGATGTCAAGTCTGTTCGAGCCTCTCCACGCAGCATCTCTTAAAAACTTGACTAGAAAGGCTTTTCCTAACTGCTCTGGTGACGGCGAAGAGAATTAGCGAAATTCAGGCCATCAGTGAACATGTGGGCTTCAAAGGAGATAATGCTGTCTGCTCTTTGAGTCCCACGTTCTTGGCCAAGAACGAGAACCCGTCCAACCCTTGGCCCAAGAGCTTTGAAATCAAGGGAATGACGGACTTAGTTGGTCGAGAACCAGAGAGAGTCCTGTGCCCTGTTAGGGCTCTAAAATTTTATTTACAAAAAACGAAGGAAGTAAGAGGTCCTTCGGGTAATTTATGGTGCTCAGTGAAGAGACTAGATTTACCTTTATCGAAAAATGCGCTGGCTCTTTTCCTAAGGGACATTATTAAAGAGGCTCATTCATCTTGCAAGAAGACTGATTTGAGCCTCCTGCGAGTGAACGCTCATGAAGTTAGAGCTGTTGCAACCTTGCTAGCCTTCCAAAAGAATATGGCACTCAAGGACATTCTTGATGCCACCTTTTGGAGGAGCAACTCAGTATTTGGCTCACATTATTTAAGAGATGTGAGGACGACGTACGAGAACTGCTGTTCTCTAGGGCCATACATTTCTGCAGACACAGTTTTGGGGGCTGGAAGTAGCTCTTTTCCTATCCTCTAGATAATGGTTAGGTATAGTTTTTATTTTGCGTTTTTTGGTTGTTGGGTAGATCCTCAGAGGAGGTCTTCCAATCGTTTAGTTTAACTTAAAGTTGAATTTGCTTAGTTGGTCAGGTGGTGGTTTTTTGCTTCATTGCCCTCATATGTATGGTCATAAGGTCTGGTCAAATTGTGGTCACGCCCCCGTTGACAGATCATCTAGAGCGCACCAGCATTACAGGTCCCTACCCTCGCTGGCAACCTAGTAAAGCAGAGGCAGGCTTGGGTGACAGTAATCACGAAGTCAGCTATGCTAACAGGTAAGGAACCAAGATGTCTATCATCTACATAGATTTGTTTCCTAAAATCCTATTCTGTCTCTTCCCACCCTCCAAAGGTGGGATTCAGCTATATATATATCTGACAGGTAAGTTTCATGAACAAAATGATATTGTTATAATACAATTAAGTTTGTTTATACTTACCTGGCAGATATATATAATTAAGTGCCCACCCACCTCCCCTCAGGAGACAGTGGCACTAAAAAATATGAATAGAAAATGGGAATGGTTCCTGATATCCGCCTCCCAGCGGCGGGAATGGGTACTACCACCTGGCCGCCCACTGCGTGTGCCGCGAGTTTTGAAATTCTGTCGGACGTCAGAGAATACGCTATATATATAAGCTGCCGGTAAAGTATGAACAAACTTAATTGTATTATAATAATATCATTTTTGACATGCCCTGACACTTTATAGTGTAATTTGTCCACTATCCTACCCCACATAACCTGCAGACTGTTCCTTGCAATGCATAGCACTGCTGTCTGCTAGTATAGGGACAGGGGAGCCTCTGTGTGTGGATGATGACCGGGATCACAATATTTTTTAATGTGTCTGTAAAGGGAGGTAGTTATAAAGTGATGGCTTTGTTTAAGAATAAAATCAGCTTTGTTTTTAGAAAATGTTTCTACCCATTGAATCCCTCCAAACTATGGCTGGTTCAGAGTCACATAGAAGAAACATTTTGCATCATTAGGGTGCCCAGGGACTTTGATGCATACTTTCAGATAGGTGAGAAAGATGTGTTTAGAGATGATGCTATTGCAGAAAGGTTACCATAAAGAACTTTAGTGGATTTGTATATGAAAAGTCAGGTCTTGATCAAGAACTTTAGGGATTTGTATTTAGGTCTTGATCAGCCTCATCAGTCATTCTGGCCATAATCATTGGTTTCATTTTGTTCCTTAGCTTGTTTAAAATTGGGTTCTGCATGGGGTATGTATATTGTACTAAGTCATATAGAGTATGTTTAGATAATTTTATTTTTTCATAACTCACAAACTATATATTATTACACAGGAGTGCCCATTTCCTTACCCTGAATTAGTATTGTGTGTAGGTGGGACAAGTAAATAATGTTTCCTTACAGTGTACTCATTACCTTTACAGGTTACATTGCATATTTGCAGTTACTCATGTAGCTAACCCCTAGTTAGTTTTGATTTTTAACTTTTTAAAGCTGCTTTCTTTCTCGGTTAGTATTGGAAGTAGGGGTGTGAAACTTTCGGCTAGAATCATGGCTTCACTTAAGAGTTCATATATCAGTGAATGCATGTACAATATTGAACTCTTAATCTTTGCCCTTTGTCTTAATGTAAGTAATGGTGAGGTGTGATCATAAAGTATCAAGACTGTTGCTATAAAAAAGAAAACTGCAATACATATTTTTGCATTTAATTTCCTTTAAAGTATAGTCCCCTTCAGAAGCTACACACTTTATTCAGTGCTGTATCCATTGATGGAAGCATTCCTAGAACCTTGGTTTTCTGGGATAAATCATCTGCTGACTTGTTGCATTCACTTGGATCTCCTTGAATTCCTGAAATCTTCTTCCTTTCAAGTGGGATTTGATTTCTGGAATGAGGGAAAAAGTCACAATGGGTGAGATACGCGGAGTACAGTGGCTGTCGGACCTGGGGTATGTTGTGCTTGGCCAAAAACTGCTATACATGCTGCACTGAATGGAGAGGTGCTTTGTCATGGTGCAATTGCATCTCACTAGATGCATGCAATTCTGGCCTTTTCTGACACAGTAGTACTTCCTATTTACTGTCTGACTAGGTGGAGCATACTCATTATGAACAATTCCCTTGTAGTTAAAGAAAAGGATGTTTTCTTAGTTCTGCTGGTTGTGGGTCTCCCAGAACATTTATCACTATCAACATTTTGTTGGGCATCTTGAAAACATCTGAACCACTTGTACACTCGTGCGGCTCATATACTCCTCTCCATGTACTTTTTGCAACTTTGTGTAGGTCTGTGAGTGGATATTGCCAAACTTTTGGCAAAATTTGATGTAGATTCTCTCCTCAACTTTCTCCATCATAGTCAATGTGACGACCACACACTACATGTTCCTTCAAAGCACTGCTGTAAAGAGCGGAAGTGACTAGGACGCTAACAAAAAAATTAGTGTGCATGCACAGTTGGGGGTCAAGTGGTCTTATTCTTCGTATTTTAGCTCCTTTACTACAACAACATCCCAATACATACTTATGATCACCGTATAGTGGTTAATAACTATAATTAGTACAGCATGTAAGCACTCTACTAAACATAGACCATTATGGATGCTGATAAAATGAATTGTTTCTCCTATAAATAGATAACTTTGATCTTTGAATTTTCAGATAAAATGGATTCAGCAGAGGTTGAATTTTTAGCAGAGAAATTGCCGATCACCATTGTGCCCAATTTTTCACAAGACAAACTTTACCTGATATCTGGAGATGTTGGTCCTTTTAAATCCAGGTTAGTGGTTACTGGTATTATTTAAAATTTTTTGAGTGGAGTAAAGTTCACTGTGGTTGTATATATGTATCATGTGCACTTGACACATCTTTCTAATCGGACGCTGTAGTAAACCTTGAAATGGTATTTCATCTGACATTTTGAGAGCTCTGAATTTGAGATTACTAGGAAAGTAAGACATGGAAATAAAATTGATTTCCCATAAAAAATTTTATGTTTTGTTCATGAGACTTACTTGGCAGAATATATATATAGCTGTATTCTCCGAAGTCCGACAGAATTTTCAAAACTCGCGGCACACGCAGTGGGCGGCCAGGTGGTAGTACCCACTTCCCGCCGCTGGGAGGTCGGAATATCAGGAACCATTCCCATTTTTTCTATTCATATTTTTTTCTGTCGCCGGTCGGTAAAACACCTGTTTACAGACCTCCGCCCAGATTTTTGGATTTAAACTCGTTATAAGTATCTGGATTGTTTTTTTGGTTTTTGACTCCTGGATTGTTGTTGGATTGGCATACGCGATAGTGGACTGTTTTTGGATTTTGGATTGGCTTTTATATGAACGTGATGTCGGGATCAGGTTCAGTGAGCTTCAGAGTGTGTGTGAGGAGTGATTGCAAGGTGAGGCTACCGAAAGCATCGGTAGACCCCCACACAGTATGTATGGGGTGTAGGGGTCATGTCTGTTTGCTGGTTGATCGTTGCATTGAATGCAAAAGTTTTGACTGAGGATGAATGGAAGGTGTATGAATCCTATCGGCGTAAGTTTGAGCGCGATAGGATCAGGAGGTCTTCCTCTAAAAGCGGTTCTACGAAAGGTAAGGGAAGTAACATTTCTCCTATATTAACACCAGTAGAATTTGCTTCACCTAATCCTGTGTTGTTGCCTGAGGGCCCTAGTTCTGTGTCTGGAGAAGGTAATGCCCTTTCTCTGATTCTAAAGTCATTGCGCACTCTAGAGTCCAAAGTGTTGGCCCTTGAAAACGGCTCGATTAAAGTGTGTGATCGTGCCCCTAGTGTTGTGGAGGTGGCGTCAGATCGGCCCCATAATGCCTCTAGGTCTAGACCTCTGTCGGACTCCCAGACCTCAGGGAGTGGGCATGTCGAAAGCCGCAAGAGGGTTACGGGGGCTCCCCACCGATCTGGCGTCCCTTCGGCAGGACCTGTTGCTACTTCCCAGGCTGCCAAGGAGCGTGCTCAGGCTCGCATCCGAAAGGACTGTTTTTCCGTCCTCCGAGGCGCCCTCCCCAGCGCAAAGGGGTGGAGCTCTCGGAGTGACTCGCGTCCGTTAAAGCAAAAGGACGGTTGAAAAGGAACTTTTCCTAGGGAGGGCGGACGCTTTGCGTCCCCTCTCTCCCCTCTCCGCTCTCGTTGCGGTCTTCGCCTGCGTCGTATGAAACCGCGTTTTCCTCCACAGAAGAGAGGTAGGACGTCGTCCGAGGACGACGCTGAGAAGCGCTTCTCTCCGCGCCTCCGGAGAGGCAGGTTTTGCTGTTCCTGTGATGAAGGAAAGGGAGGCTTCCCCCCGTCCCTCGTCTCTCGCAAGCGCAGCCCTTCACCTCCTCTCGGTTCTTCACCTACGAAGAGTATTCTTGCGTCGCTTCAAGACCAATTGTCGACCTTAATGGCTCGGAAGACTCGCCCAGCAGCAGTTGAGCCTAAGCGAAGGAAGGACGCTAGACTGCCTGTCAAGAGGACGAGGCAGTCTCCTTCTCTGTCTCCTCCTCGTTCGTCGCTCCGTGGGGGGGTCTCCGCCATCACGTCGGGTACGCTTTTGAAGGGACGCTCGACAAGAGGACGCCTTGGAGTGGACGCGTTTGAGGACGCTCGCAGGACGCTGTTGAAGACGCTCGTCAGGTTGCTTTGTTTGACGCTTTGCCTATGGAGAAGGCTTTTGAGAGCGCTCAGAAGGACGCTTTTGAAAGCGAAAAGCTGGAACGCTTGAGCGCCAAACGTAAGGACGCTCCTCGAGAGAGACTTGGAGTTTCCTCTCTTGACGCGCAGCGAGGTCAGGACGCTCTTTTCGTGGTTCGAGCTCTAAAAGATCGACGGAAGGTCGGTCGCCTTGAAGAGGCGGATGTTAGTCTTCCTCGAAAGCCTTTGTTGAAGGCTAGACCCGTGGGGCGCACGCCCTCTCCAGAGGTTCGATCTCCTTTGCCTCTTCGGGAGGAAGAGAACATAGTAGTCCGGCTGGACTCAGTAGACGAAGATCAGCCGTCAGTTTCGTCGGTTTCCGACTACAAGGTGCTGGTACGACTTTTTACGTTCCTTGTTTGGGGAGAAGTTCAGCCTGCAGCTCCTAAGTCTCCGCCCTCTCAGTTTTTCGTCTTCGAAGTCGGGCAAGGTTTCGGAAGTAGTGGAGATGAAGACTTCCTTGTCCACTAGAGAGCATTCAAGAAATTGCAGGACTGGATGGAACGTCGGAAGGATCAGGCAAGTCGACTTTCGCCCTGCCTCCCTCTAGACTTAGTGGGAGAGGCGGCATTTGTATGAGGACCAAATCGGAAGTAGGAATTAAGATCCCGTCTTCTTCCCAAGGGGACTTTGCTAGTCTGGTAGACGCCCAGAAAACCCGATCCCATTTTGTCGTCCGCGAAGATTTCTTGGACACCAACGGAGATCGACCATCACATGAAAGGTCTGTTAAAGACTCTGGAAGTCTTTAACTTCCTAGACTGGTGCCTAGGAGTCCTGGATCTTCAATCTAGGAGTCCTGATTCTTTGAGTCTGGGGGAGCTGTCCAATGTGTTGTCATGCATGGACAAGGCCGTCAGGGATGGTTTCGGAAGAGTTAGTGTCCTCATTTCGGCACTGCTTTTCCTCAAGGAAAGAGCGCTCTTATGCAATTTCACAGCGAAGTCTGTTTTCTCTGCATCGCAGAAAGCAGAGCTTCTCTTTGCACCTCTTTCGAGCCATCTCTTCCCCCAGGCTATGGTAAGGGACCTGGCAGTGAGCCTACAAGAGAAGGCTACCCAGGATCTCTTGGCCCAGTCTTCTAGACGTCCTGCAGTCCCGATCACGTCGCGTCTGGACGACCTCCTAGGAAGGTTAAACCCTTTCGTAGCGCTCCCTCCCTCGAGAGCTGCTCCTCGAGGGAGAGGACTTGCAAGAGGAAGAGGTTCCTTCAAACCTAAATCTCCTTAAATTGAGACGAAAGTCCTTCAGATGCCTGTCGGAGCCAGGCTAAAGTTGCTTTGCTGGGGGCGTGGAGAGAGAGAGATACAGATGCGTGGTCCCTCAAGATAGTAGAACAGGGGTGGGGGTACAAGAATCCCCCTTTGTAGACCCTCCTCCTCTTTCAACGACTCCCAGAGATCTTTCCCCGTCTTATCATCAAGGGAGAAACAGCAGGTTCTTTTAGATCTTTTAGATCAAATGATCAAGAAAAGAGCGGTGGAGCAGGTCTTAGACCTGGGGTCACCAGGATACTACAACAGACTTTTCCTGGTACAAAACAGTCGTCGGGGTGGCGTCCAGTCTTGGACGTAAGCAGCCTGAATCTTTTCGTAGAAAGAAAAAATTCAAGATGGAAACACCTCAGTCGGTTCTAGGAGCCCTAAGACCGGGCGACTGGATGGTGTCCTTGGACCTACAGGACGCATACTTTCACGTGCCTATCCACCCTCTTTCAAGAAAGTTTCTGAGGTTTATGCTAAGGGACAAAGTTTGGCAATTCCGAGCCCTTTGTTTCGGTTTAAGCACGGCTCCGATGGTATTTACCATGCTCATGAAGAACGTAGCGAGATGGTTACATTCTGCAGGAATAAGAATGTCCCTGTATCTCGACGATTGGCTTATCAGAGCATCGTCAGAAGAAAGGTGTCTGAAGGACCCTTCACTTCACGTTGGCCTTGGCGAAGTCCCTGGGACTTCTAGTCAACCTCGAAAAGTCGCATCTGACCCCACACAGTCCATCGTGTAATCTGGGGATTCAGATGGATTCAGTGGCTTTTTCGAGCGTTTTCCGTCCCAGGAACGACAGCTGCAAGGCTTAGAGAAAGTCTCGGCATTCCTGGGGAAGGAAGCTTGCTCGGCGAGGGAATGGATGAGTCTGCTGGGAACCATTTCCTCGCTGGAAAAGTTTGTTTCCCTGGGAAGACTACACCTCAGACCTCTCCAGTTTTTCTTAGCAGACGAATGGAGAGTCAGAGAGGATCTGGATGCGACCCTTTTCATCACCAAATCGGTGAAGAACCATCTAAGATGGTGGTTAGATCCTCGGAAGTTTCGAGAGGGGTTTGTCCCTAAAGCTTCTGAGCCCAGACCTAGTGTTGTTTTCCGACGCTTCGGTGTCGGGATGGGGAGCAACACTAGGAGGGGAGGAAGTGTCAGGCACCTGGAGGGGGAACATGGTGTCCTGGCACATCAATGTAAAGGAACTAGCGGCGGTTTTTTTCTGGCGCTACAGTTCTTCCAACAAAAGGTTGCAGAGAAAGTAGTCCAAGTCAACTCGGACACAACACAAGCCCCTGGCGTAACCTAAAGAGCAGGGAGGTACACACTCACGTCCTCTGTTTTATTTAGCGAGGGAGATTCTGCTGTGGGCAGATGCGAGACGGATAAGGATCCTGACGAGGTTTATCGCAGGATCCAGAACGTCAGAGCAGACCTTCTCAGCCGACAAGATCAGATCCTGCCGACGGAATGGACGTTGCACCAGGACGTCTGTCGAGAGCTCTGGAGACTGTGGGGGTGTCCGTCAGTCGACCTATTTGCGACTTCGAGAAAAACAAAGAGGTTGCCTCTTTATTGCTCTCCTGTGCTGGATCCGGGAGCAGTCGCGATAGACGCTCTGCTCTGGGACTGGACGAACCTGGACTTATATGCCTTCCCGCCATTCAAGATCATGGGGGAAGTAGTAAGGAAGTTCCGCGGCATCGGAGGGGACGAGGTTGACCCTGATCCGCCCCGATGTGGCCCGCGAAAGAATGGTTCACAGAGTAATGTCATTCATCATAGACTTTCCGAGGACATTGCCCTGGAGGAAAGATCTACTCAGACAGCCCCACTTCGCAAGATATCACCGGAAACCTCTCCGCTCTGGGTCTGACTGCGTTCAGACTATCGAAAACTGGCCAGAGCAAGAGGTTTTTCTAAAGCAGCTGCAAAGGCGATCGCCAACGCTAGGAGAACGTCCTCGAGAGCGTTTACCATCGAAGTGGGCTTCCTTCAGGGCATGGTGTAGAAAGGAGGGAATTTCCTCTTCCTCTACCTCTGTGAGCCAGATAGCCGATTTCCTGCTATTTTTAAGAAATGTGCAGAAGCTGGCGGTCCCGAACCATCAAGGGATATAAGAGCATGCTGTCGGCAGTCTTCCGACACAGAGGACTAGACCTGTCTGATAACAGGGATCTTCACGATCTCCTGAGATCCTTTGAGACATCCAAGATACCTCAGGCGAGGCCTCCTTCTTGGAACCTGGATTTAGTCCTTAGACTGTTAATGTCGAGTCCCTTTCGAACCGCTACATAGAAGCGTCTCTTAGGAACTTGACTAAGAAGGCTCTTTTCCTAACTGCTCTGGCGACGGCGAAGAGAGTTTACGAAATTCAAGCCATTTGTAAGAGAGTGGGCTTCAAGGGGACAATGCTGTCTGCTCTTTGAGTCCCACTTTCTTAGCAAAGAATGAAAACCCTTCGAACCCATTGGCCAAAAAAAAGGGGGGGGGGAGCTTCGAAATCAAAGGGTATACAAGTCTTGTGGGCCAAGAACCTGAGAGAGTCCTGTGCCCTGTCAGGGCTCTAAAGTTTTATGTCCACAAGACTAAAGAAGTACGAGGTCCCTCAGATAATCTCTGGTGTTCGGTTAAACGACCCGATATACCGTTATCCAAGAACGCTCTGGCGTTCTTTCTGAGGGACGTCATTAAAGAGGCTCATTCGTCTTACACACAGATCGATTTGAGCCTCTTGCGAGTGAAAGCTCACGAGGTCAGAGCTGTTGCAACCTCGCTTGCCTTCCAAAGGAACATGTCGATCAAGGACATCCTTGACGCCACTTTTTGGAGGAGCAATTCAGTATTCGCCTCACACTACTTGAGAGATGTGAGAACGATATACGAGGACTGTTGTTCTCTTGGGCCATACGTTTCTGCAGACACAGTCTTGGGGGCTGAAGGTAGCTCTCTCCCTATCCCTTAGTTAGGTTTAGGTTAGTTTTAGTGATGTGTTTTTTGGTTGTGGTGAGGCTTTGGTGAAGACCTCCCATCTTTTAGCTTAGTGTTCAGGGGGTCTTTGTTAGTTGGTCAGGTGGTGGTCAGTTGCTTCGTTGCCCTCATTTGTATGGCTCTATGCTCTTGTCACATTGAGGTCACGTCCCCGTTGACAGAGCATTCAGAGCGCACCAGCACTACAGGTCTCCACCTGGCTGGCAACTCTGATTAAGCACAAGCAGGCTGTAGTGACAGTAACTCACCAGAAGTCTACTTTGCTAACAGGTAGGAACCAAGGTGTATATCATCGACTTAAGTTAAGTTTCCTACAAATCCTATTCTGTCCTCTCTTACCATCCGAAGGTGGGATTCAGCTATATATATATCTGCCAAGTAAGTCTCATGAACAAAATGTTATTGTTTATAATACAATTAAGTTTGTTTCATACTTACCTGGCAGATATATATAATTAAGTGCCCACCCACCTCCCCTCAGGAGACAGGGGCACTGATAAAATATGAATAGAAAATGGGAATGGTTCCTGATATCCGCCTCCCAGCGGCGGGAATGGGTACTACCACCTGGCCGCCCACTGCGTGTGCCGCGAGTTTTTTTGAAATTCTGTCGGACTTCGGAGAATACAGCTATAGTATATATCTGCCAGGTAAGTATGAACAAAAACAAATTAATTGTATTATAACAATAACATTTTGTTCATGAAACTTACCTGACAATATATATATAGCTGTATTCTCCGAAGTCCGACCACAGAATTTTCAAAACTCGCGGCACACGCAGGTGGGCGGCCAGGTTGGTAGTACCCATTCCCGCCGCTGGGGGGAGGGGGCGGATATCAGGAACCATTCCCATTTTCTATTCATATTTTTTTCTGTCGCCGGTCGGTAAACACCTGTTTACAGACCTCCGCCCAGGATTTTTGGATTTAACTCGTTATAAGTATCTGGATTGACTTTTGGTTTTGACTCTGGATTGTTGGATTGGCATACGCGATGGTGGACTGTTTTTGGATTTTGGATTGGCTTTTCTATGAACGTGATGTCGGGATCAAGTTCAGTGAGCTTCAGAGTGTGTGAGAAGTGATTGCAAGGTGAGGCTGACCGAAATCATCGGTAGACCCCCACACAGTATGTATGGGGTGTAGGGGGCATGTTTGTTGCTGGATGATCGTTGCATTGAATGCAAAAGTTTGACTGAGGATGAATGGAAGGTGTATGAATCCTATCGGCGTAAGTTGGAGCGCGATAGGATCAGGAGGTCTTCCTCCAAGAGCGGTTTCTTTACGAAAGGTAAGGAAGTAACATTTCTCCTATTTTAACACCAGTAGAAATTTGCTTCACCTAATCCTGTTGTTTGTTGTTGCCTGAGGGCCCTAGTTCTGTGTCTGGAGAAGGTAATGCCCTTTCTCTGATTCTAGAGTCGTTACGCACTCTAGAGTCCAAAGTGTTGGCCCTAGAAAACCGGCTCGAGGTAAAAGTGTGGGATCATGCCCCTAGTGTTGTGGAGGGGGCGTCAGATCGGCCCCATAATGCCTCTAGGTCTAGACCTCTGTCGGACTCCCAGAACTCAGGGAGTGGGCATGTCGAAAGCCGCAAGAGGGTTACGGGGCTCCCCACCGATCTGGCGTCCCTTCGGCAGGACCTGTTGCTACTTCCCAGGCTGCCAAGGAGCGTGCTCAGGCTCGCATCCTTAAGGACTGTTTTTTTTCGTCCTCTGAGGCGCCCTCCCCGCGCAAGGGGTGGGAGCGCATCGGAGAGACTCGCGTCCGTTGAAAATGGACTTTTTCCTAGGGAGGACGCGTTACGTCCCCTCTCTCCGCTATCGTTGCGGTCTTCGCCTGCGTCATATGACGCGTTTCCTCCACAGAAGAGAGGTAGGACGTCGTCGTAGGACGTCATCCGAGGACGACGCTGAGAAGCGCTTCTCTCGCGCCTCGGAGAGGCAGGTTGCTGTACCTGTGAGAAGGAAGGAGGCGTCCCCTCGCCCCTCGTCTTCTCGCAGGCGCAGCCCTTCACCTCCTCTCGTTTCTTCACCAACGAAGAGTATTCTTGTGTCTCTTCAAGACCAATTGTCGGCCTTAATGGCTCAGAAGACTCGCCCAGCAGCAGTTGAGCCTAAACGAAGGAAGGACGCTAGACTGCCTGTCAAGAGGACGAGGCATCTCCTTCTCCGTCTCCTCGTCGTCTCTGTCTCCACCCGCACGTCAGGACGCCTTTGAGGACGCTCGGCAGGACACCTTGGAGGACGCTTTTGAAGACGCTGCCGCAGGACGCTTTTGAAGACGCTCGTCGGGATGTTTTGCTTGACGCTTTACCTGTTGAGAAGGCTTTCGAGAGCGCCCAGAAGGACGCTTTGAAAAGCGAAAGCTGACGCTTGAGCGTAAAACGTAAGACGCTCCTCGAGAGCGACTAAAGTAGCCTCTCTTGACGCGCATCGACGCGGTCAGGACGCTCTTCGTGGTTCGAGCTCTAAGGATCGACAGAAGGTCGGTCGCTTTGAAGAGGCTGATATTAGTCATCCTCGAAAGCCTTTGTTGAAGGCTAGACCCGCTGGGCGCACGCCCTCTCCAGAGGTTCAATCTCCTTTGTCCTCTTCGGGAGGAAGGAGAGCTTAGTAGTCCTGGCCGGGGACTCAGTTGAGGAAGAACAGCCGTCAGTTTTTTTTTTGTTTCGTCGGTTTCCGACTACAAGGTGCTGGGTTTCGACTTTTACGTTCTTCTTTTGGTGAGAAGTTCCAGCCTGCAGCTCCCAAGTCTCCACCCTCTCAGTTTTCGTCATCGAAGTCGTGCAAGTTTCCGGAGGTGGTGGAGATGAAAACTTCCTTGTCCACTAAGAGAGCGTTACAAGAAGTTGCAGGATTGGATGGAACGTCGGAAGGATCAGGGCAAGTCGACTTTCGCCCTTCCGCCTTCAAGACTCAGTGGGAAAGGCGGCATTTGGTATGAGACCAAAGGTGAAGTAGGAGTTAAGATCCCGTCGTCTTCCCAAGGGGGACTTTGCTAGTCTGGTCGATGCACAGAAGAGATCTCTTTTATCGACCGCTAAGATTTCATGGACACCAACGGAGATTGACCATCACATGAAAGGTCTGTTAAGGACTCTGGAAGTCTTTAACTTTCTAGACTGGTGCCTAGGAGTCCTGGATCTTCAATCTAGGAGTCCTGATTCTTTGAGTCTTGGGGAGCTGTCCAATGTGTTATCTTGCATGGACAAGGCCGTCAGGGATGGTTTCGGAAGAGTTAGTGTCTCATTTCGGCACTGCTTTCCTCAAGAAGAGAGCGCTTTTCTGCAATTTTACAGCTAGGTCTTTTCTGCATCGCAGAAAGCGGAGCTTCTCTTTGCACCTCTTTCGAGCCATCTCTTCCCCCAGGCTATGGTAAAGGACCTGGCAGTGAGCCTACAAGAGAAGGCTACCCAAGACCTCTTGGCCCAGTCTTCAAGACGTCCCGCAGTCCCTACCACGTTGTCTTTTGGACGACCCCCTAGGAAGGTTACACCCTTTCGTGGCGCTCCTCCCTCGAGAGCTGCTCCTCGAGGGAGAGGGCTTGCAAGAGGAAGAGGTTCCTTCAAACCTAAATCCTCTAAGTGAGAAGAGAGTCCTTCAGATGCCGGTCGGAGCCAGGCTAAAGTTCTTTGCGGGGGCGTTGAGAGAGAGAGAGATACAGATGCGTGGTCCCTCAAGATAGTGGAACAGGGGTACAAGATCCCTTTGTGGACCCTCCTCCTCTATCTACGACTCCCAGAGATCTTTCCCCGTCGTATCAAGGGGAGAAACATCAGGTTCTTTTAGATCTTTTAGATCAAATGATCAAGAAAAGAGCGGTGGAGCAGGTCTTAGACCTGGGGTCACCAGGATATTACAACAGACTTTTCCTGGTACCAAAGCAGTCGTCGGGGTGGCGTCCAGTCTTGTGAACGTGAAGAGCCTGACTCTTTTCATAGAAAAGAAAAAATTCAAGATGGAAACACCTCAGTCGTTCTAGGAGCCTTAAGACCGGGCGACTGGATGGTGTCCTTGGACCTACAGGACGCATACTTTCACGTGCCTATCCCCCTCTTTCAAGAAAGTTTCTGATGGTTTATGCTAAGGGACAAAGTTTGGGCAATTCCGAGCCCTTTGTTTTCGGTTTAAGCACGGCTCCGATGGTATTTACCATGCTCATGAAAAACGTAGCGAGGTGGTTTACATTCGGCAGGAATAAGAGTGTCCCCTGTATCTCGACGATTGGCTTATCAGCATCGTCAGAAGAAAGGTGTCTGAAGACCTTCACTTCACGTTGGCCTTGGCAAAGTCCCTGGGACTTCTGGTCAACCTCGAAAAGTCGCATCTGACCCCACAACAGTCCATCGTGTATCTGGGGATTCAGATGGATTCAGTGGCTTTTCGAGCGTTCCGTCCCAGGAACGACAGCTGCAAGGCTTAGAGAGAGTTTCGGCCTTCCTGGGGAAGGAAGCTTGCTCGGCGAGGGAGTGGATGAGTCTGCTGGGGACCATTTCCTCGCTGGAAAAGTTTGTTTCCCTGGGAAGACTACACCTCAGACCTCTCCAGTTTTTCTTAGCAGACGAATGGAGAGTCAGAGAGGATCTGGATGCGACCCTTTTCATCACCAAATCGGTGAAGAACCATCTAAGATGGTGGTTAGATCCTCGGAAGTTTTGAGAGGGGTTGTCCCTAAAGGGGGCTTCTGAGCCCAGACCTAGTGTTGTTTTCCGACGCCCTCGGTGTCGTGGGATGGGGAAGCAACACTAGCGAGGGGAAGGAAGTGTCAGGCACCTGGAGGGGGGAACAGGTGTCCTGGCACATCAATGTGAAGGAACTAGCGGCTTTTTTGGTTTTTCTGGCGCTACAGTTCTTCCAACAAAAGGTTGCAGAGAAAGTAGTCCAAGTCAACTCGGACAACACCACAGCCCTTGCGTACCTAAAGAATCAGGGAGGTACACACTCCCGTCCTCTTTTTTATTTAGCGAGGGAGATTCTGCTGTGGGCAGATGCGAGACTGATAAGGATCCTGACGAGATTTATCGCAGGAGTCCAGAACGTCAGGAGCAGACCTCTCAGTCGACAGGATTCAGATCCTGGCCGACGGAATGGGAACGTTGGGGCACCCCAGGACGTCTGTCGAGAGCTCTGGAGACTGTGGGGGTGTCCGTTTAGTCGACCTATTTGTGACGTCGAGAACAAAAGAGGTTGCCTCTTTATTGCTCCCCTGTGCTGGATCCGGGAGCAGTCGCTATAGACGCTCTGCTCTGGGACTGGACGAACCTGGACTTGTATGCCTTCCCGCCATTCAAGATCATGGGGGAAGTAGTAAGGAAGTTCGCGGCATCGGAGGGGACGAGGTTGACCTGATCGCCCCGATGTGGCCCGCGAAGGAATGGGGTTCACGGAGGTAATGTCCTTCATCATAGGACTTTCCGGAGGGACGTTGCCTGGAGGAAAGATCTACTCAGACAGCCCCACTTCGCAAGATATCACCGAAACAATCTCGCCGCTCTGGGTCTGACTGCGTTCAGACTATCGAAAAGTTGGCCAGAGCGAGAGGTTTTTTCTAAAGCAGCTGCAAAGAAAGGCGATCGCCAACGCTAGGAGGACTTCCTCGAGAGCTGTTTACCAGTCGAAGTGGGCTTCCTTCAGGGCATGGTGTAGAAAGGAGGGAATTTCCTCTTCCACTACCTCTGTGAGCCAGATAGCCGATTTCCTGCTATTTTTAAGAATGTGCAGAAGCTGGCGGTCCCGACCATCAGGGATATAAGAGTATGCTGTCAGCAGTCTTCCGACACAGAGGACTAGACTGTCTGACAACAGAGATCTTCACGATCTCCTGAGATCATTTGAGACATCAAGATACCTCAGGCGAGGCCTCCTTCTTGGAACTGGATTTAGTCCTTAGACTGTTAATGTCGAGTCCTTTCGAACCTCTCCATGAAGCGTCCCTTAGAAACTTGACGAAGAAGGCTCTTTTCCTAACTGCTTCTGGCGACGGCGAAGAGAGTTAGCGAAATTCAAGCCATTTGTAAGCGAGTGGGCTTCAAAGGTGACAATGCGGTCTGCTCTTTGAGTCCCACTTTCTTAGCAAAGAATGAAAACCCGTCAAACCCTTGGCCAAGGAGCTTTGAAATTAAGGGTATGACAAGCCTTGTGGGCCAAGAACCTGAGAGAGTCCTGTGCCCTGTCAGGGCTCTAAAGTTTTATGTCCACAAGACTAAGGAAGTACGAGGTCCCTCAGATAATCTCTGGTGTTCGGTTAAACGGCCCGATATACCATTATCCAAGAATGCTTTGGCGTTCTTTCTGAGGGACGTCATTAAAGAGGCTCATTCGTCTTACCAGAAGATCGATTTGAGCCTCTTGCGAGTGAAAGCTCACGAGGTCAGAGCTGTCGCAACCTCGCTTGCCTTCCAAAGGAACATGTCGATCAAGGACATCCTTGACGCCACCTTTTGGAGGAGCAATTCAGTACTTGCCCTCACACTACTTGAGAGATGTGAGAACGATATACGAGGACTGTTGTTCTCTGGGCCATACGTTTCTGCAGACACAGTCTTGGGGCTGAAGGTAGCTCTCTCCCTATCCCTTAGTTAGGTTTAGGTTAGTTTTTAGTTGTTGTGTTTTTTGGTTGTGGTGAGGCTTTGGTGAAGACCTCCCATCTCTTAGCTTAGTGTTCAGGGGGTCTTGGATAGTTGGTCAGGTGGTGGTCAGTTGCTTCGTTGCCCTCATTTGTATGGCTCTATGCTCTTGTCACATTGAGGTCACGTCCCCGTTGACAGAGCATCCAGAGCGCACCAGCACTACAGGTCTCCACCTGGCTGGCAACTCTGATTAAGCACAAGCAGGCTTAAGTGACAGTGATCACAGAGTCTACTTTGCTAACAGGTGAGGAACCAAGGTGTACATCATCTACTTAATTTAAGTTTCCTACAAATCCTATTCTGTCTCTTCCCACCATCCGAAGGTGGGATTCAGCTATATATATATCTGTCAGGTAAGTTTCATGAACAAAATGTTATTGTTATAATACAATTAAGTTTGTTCATACTTACCTGGCAGATATATATAATTAAGTGCCCACCCACCTCCCCTCAGGAGACAGTGGCACTGATAAAAATATGAATAGAAAATGGGAATGGTTCCTGATATCCGCCTCCCAGCGGCGGGAATGGGTACTACCACCTGGCCGCCCACTGCGTGTGCCGCGAGTTTTGAAACTCTGTCGGACTTCGGAGAATACAGCTATATATATATCTGCCAGGTAAGTATGAACAAACTTAATTGTATTATAACAATAACATATTCAGTTGTTAAATCCTCAAATTGTTAGGTGATTTATGTATTTTCTGCTAATACTTATGAGAAATACATATACATACTATAAATATTGGTTTATACAAGTAACTTATGAAGTAACTACATACCAAGTAACTACATAGCTATAATTTCTACTTTCGCAGCATCTTAGATTTGGAAATTCATGGGAGCGATTCTTTTGTTTTTGGTGTTGGTAACTGCACCTCCCACTTCGGGAAGCATAGGTACAACATAGCTAAAGAGCTCAATTCATTTCTGCCATTCAATGACTGCATGTTTATTGTTTGGTCGCTGTGCATGTCTATAGTTTGGTCAGCTGTGGTTTGAATTTTTTAATGGGTTTTCCATCCCATGTTTGGTGAAGTACTCATTGAGTTTGGTAGCTTTCTTGCTAATTATATTAGCTTATTTAGCTTAGGAGCTGGGAGTAATATATCAATATGCAGCATCCCATGACAGCAAAACTTTGAGGTTGGCAAATTTGAAAAAAAAAAAAACACATCAATGGAAAGAGGAAGATATGCAAATGCACATGGTGAAAGAAAAAATATTCTAATAAATTTTCCCTGTTAACACGAATTCGGCTAACACGACATCTCCAGGAACGTAACCCTCGTGTTAATGGGGAGGTTACTGTACTATTTACAACTCCTTGTTGGACCTCTTTTACAAGACAATCGTAAATTTTACCAACTTATATATGCATTTTTTTCTAATAAATAATTTTATTTTATTTTGTAAAATTATAATTACAACTCACACAATATCAAAACAGATAAGAAATAAGATTAGTAACAAATTCTTTAAATGTTTGTTGAAAAATATTTACGTAAATTTACCAAGAACGAAGATTCAGTAACTTTCTTTTTTATTTGTACATGTTTTTAATATTTTTTGCACTTTCTTTGCAAAATTACATTTACAACTGACATACTATCGTAAAAGACAAGAACAAAAACCAACAGCAACCCCTTGGTATATTTAGGAGCAAATTTACAAAAAGACGTCATGTGAGAGAGAGATGCACTACATTCCCCATTCAAGTCAGAAGCAGAACTGAAGTCCTGAGATGCCCAAACTCGTGATTTTAGCCTGTGTAAAAGTTGCCATTAGTGAATTTATGGGTTATAAAAGTATTGGCACCCCTTTCCCGCCATTCTTTTGAAAATCGATGGCGCTTAATATCGTTTATCTACAGGATCAATCTGTCCACCACCCTAAAGATGTTGTTACTACTCCTTAGGAGCAATCCAACCATTAAGGGTTAATTGGTTTGACATTTACCTACTGTGACTTGAGATGTCCGAATCCAGTTCATCTAGTATCCGGCTTTGCAGCAAAGACTGCAATACCAGGATTACGCTCCATTAAATACGACTCACACTATTTGTTGCCAGTGTACGGGTCAAAATTGTTGTGTAAATCTCACATGCGACAAATGTAAAGACTGGGATCAGGGGAAGTGGAGGACTTAAGTAATCACCTGGACAAGTTAGAGAATTCACCAATAAACTAATCACCTAGACAAGTTTAGAAAATCACCCAATAACCGAAAATTGAAACGATTTTTGCAAAAATTTTCTTCCTATTGGCGCCAATAGCTGGTTAATGGCATTTCTATTGGGTATGTATTGATGCTGATAACTGGAAATTGGCGCATTTCATTTCAGCGTCGAAAATCACCAATTTTACACATGTAACTTACCAAGTAATTACCTGATTAAAGCTACAGGTAATTATGTGTAAAATCTACGTAATTTTATCATAAAAATGTAACTTTTCAGTGATTTCCAGCACAAGACAAGCCCCATAGAGCTGGATCACCAATAATCGAGGCCACTGATAAACAGGGACTGTTGGTACTTAGGGTCTTCTGTCTCAATCCTCTAGACTTCCAAAGGAAGTTTTGGTACACCCGTCCAGGACAATAGCTCTACTACAGATGCGGCCTTTTCATGGCAGTCATCATAGATCCCTATCTGGATCTCGATCTGGTAGCAGATTCAACCCCAGGGCAATGGAGAAGTCCTCTTCTAAATGTTCAGGATGTAAGTGAGGATCCTGTCATCCAAACTGCGGTAAGGGCCAGACTCCTTTTTTGGAAGAAATGGAGAGACAGAAGGGCATAGTCATGGATAGTCAATATATTGGGGGATGGTTACACTATCCCCTTCAAAGAAAGGCCACCTTTAACCAACTCCCAGTGGCAATAACAGCTTACTCAAATGCTCAAAGAACGCTTTAGCCCTCTCAGAGGTAGTCTTGTCTCATAGAAAAGGTGGCAATAGACAAGGTAGAGAATGTGAACTCCCCTGGCTTTTACAACTGCCTGTTTGTAGGTACCAAAAAGCATCAGGGCTGGAGGCCCATACTAGACGTCAATGAGCTGAATGTCATCATGTTGAAGACAAATTGTGCCATTCTGTCATCCATTTGCCAGGGAGACTGGATGACATCCTTAGATATGCAGGCAGGGTGCATATTTCCATGTTCCTATAACCAGGAATCGAGGAAATTCTTAAGGTTTGTCTACGGGAACAAAGTGTTCCAATTCTATGCACTGTGTTTCAGTCTTTCGACGGGCCACAGGTTTTTACAAGAGTTCTCGCCCCCTTAATGAAATGGCTGCGTTTGGGGGAAAGTAAGGACATATCCCCTACCATCGATGATTGGCTCCCTTGAACCCAATCAGAGTTAATGTTCAGGGGAACTCCAGATACCCCTTCTACTAGCCCACAACCTGGGCTTGATGATAAATATTCTGAAATCTCAGTTAATTCCTTTTCAAAAAATTTTGTTTTTTGGGATGATAATAGACTCAAAATTTTCAGGTTTCTGTTTCTTCATCCCTGAAAAGAGTGGAAACGCGTCTGAAGGTCAACATGTGTCTCCTTCTAAACCAATGTTCTGCGAATGATTTGATGAGTTTCCTAGGGACATTATCATCAATAGAACAGTTCGTTCACCTGGGCAGACTTCATATGAGACTGCTTCATTATTTTTTAAGAATCGTGGAAGGTGTTCCCAGTGACTCTCAAAATAAAGTTAGATCTATGTTGGTGGAGTGTAGAACGAAGAATTTCACAACGATTTTAGGAGACAAGGAAGACTCAGGGAAGTGGTCTCAGAAACAAGATAATTAGCACACAAATGTTAAAGAATTCATAAAGAACCAAGGGGGAACACACTTTTTTTTTTCCCCCTTTATGAGGTAACGAAAGATCATTGGGCAAATCGTAATCAGACCATCCTTCTGACATGATTCAGGGAAAACTCAGCGTTGTGGCAGATCAAGTTTGCCTGGATCTCTGGAAGTTGTGGGAAACACCGACGTTGGATTTGTTCACCACATCAAGAAACAACTGTCTGCCTCTTGGCATGGGCAACAGATTCCATGCTTCTTCAAGACTGGTTGGGCAAACACCTCTATGCCTTTCCACCTCTGATTATGATCAGGCAAGTAATAAATTTCAGAGCCACTAGAATGTTTCCATGATTCTAGTAGCACCCTTTTGGCCAACAAAGTTTCCCAGACCTGATAGAACTATTGGTGGACTCCCCAAGACTACTGCCACAAAAGACTTAGCTTCTCAAACAACCCCAGTTTTGACAGTTTCATCAGGGCTTGTCCTCTCTGCCCCTTACAGGATTCTTACTATCAGGAAACTTGTGCAAGAAAGGTTTTCAAGAACAGATTCGCAAGCTATCGCCAGGTGCAGACGACAGTCCTCTGATAAAGTATATCAGGCGAAGTGGACTATCTTACAAGCATGGTGCAAAAACCACAATGACATCTTCTCAAACATCTATAGCTGGAATAGCAGATTTTCATATATATTTGAAGACATGTATAGGGGCCTGACCACTTTGACGATCAAGGGCTGTAGAGCAATGTCGAGTTCTGTCTTCTGTCACAAGGGAGTGGATTTACCATCAATCAGGACTTGTCAGATTTAATCAGATCTTTTAACACCACAAGACAGAAAGAGGTGGCAGTAGTACCTTAAAACTTTGATGTGATACTCAAGTGGTTGTCAAGTCCACATTTTGAGCCTTATTCAATCTCTCTCAGAGATTTGACGATTAAGTAACTTTTTCTGGTAAATTTGGCTACAGCAATAAGGATAAGTGAGATCCATGCTATAGATAAGAGAGTGGGCTTCTCCCAAGGAATTACTGTTTGCTCATTTTCCTTGGGATTTCTAGCCAAGAACAAGTTAATTTCCAATCCTTGGCCTCGCTCTTTTGTGATTAAGAGCTAGTCAGTTTTATGTTTTAGGTCCGAGAGAGAAGAGAGAGAGAGAGAGAGATAGAGAGAGAGAGAGGAAAAGAGAGAGGAGAGAGAAGGAAAACGAGAGAGAGAGAGAGAGAGAGTCTTGTCCTGTAAGAGCCCTCAAACATTACCTCCACAGAACAAGGGGAATATATGGACCTTCAGCTTCTTTATGGTGTTATGTTAAGAATCCCACATGCCTACTGTCAAAGAATGCCCTGGCATTCTTCCTTAGAGACCTCATTGCAGAAGCTCATACCTCACTCTTGGAGAGGATAATTTCCCATTATGTAGAATGAAGGTTCATGAGATTAGGGCTGTAGCCACTTCTTGGCATTTAAATGTAATTTGTGTCTCTGCAATATTGCAAATGACCTTTTGGAGGTGTAAGCCAGTCTTTGCATTGCATTATCTGAAGGAAGTTGGAACTAGTTACGATAGCTGCAGTACCTTGGGTCCTTTTTCTGTGGCTGGTGTGGTGTTGGGGGAGGAAGCATAGGAAGCATTCCTTCCTCTCTTTGCTTTGAATTATGGTGTTGGATTTCATAGGAGTCTGGGGATACAGTGTACTGGAGTACCCTCCAGTTTCTATGGTTGGGTAGTGGGTGTTAACTTTTGGTGGTATTAGGTGACGTGTTTCTCTGGGTATTTGTTATATACTACGCCCGGGGCGTAGTATATAATTACTTGGTAATTATATATTAACCCTCTTACGCCGATTGGACGTATTAAACGTCGAGTCAAAATGTCTCCCGTATGCCGATTGGACGTATCATACGTCGGCTCAAAAAAGTTTTTTGTTTTTTTTAAAAATTCGCGGAAAAATACCTAAGGCCTACCAGCCGAAAACTTTTGTATCACGCGCCTTGGGGGATGCTGGGAGTTCACGGATCAAGGCGTTGTTTTGTTTACAATCGCTACGCAGGCGCGCAAGCGCGAATTTCTTTCTTATCGCACTAAAAAGTATCAGTGACACATCTCGGAAATTATTTCGTCACTTTGACATAATTATTGCACCATTTTAAATTATCCTTTACATGAAGTATTATATATGAAAATGTGCGCAATTTCATGCACAATACAACTAAAAAATACTCATGATTGTAGCTTTTATCAGTTTTGAAATATTTTCATATAAATAACGATAAGTGCAAAAATTTCAACCTTCGGTCAACTTTGACTCTACAGAAATGGTCGAGAAACGCAATTGTAAGCTAAACTCTTACATTATAGTAATATTCAATCATTTGCCTTCATTTTGCAACAAATGGACGTCTCTAGCACAATATTTTCGATTTATGGTGAATTTATGAAAAAACTTTTTCCTTACGTTCGTGCGATAACTCTTCCGATAAATTTTTTCGTGGCGATTGTCCTAATGTTTGCACCCTTTTAAATTTGCCGTTACATAAAGTTTTATATATGGAAATGTGCGCAATTTCATGCACAATACAACAAAAAACAACCCATGGTTGTAGCTTTTATCAGTTTTGAAATATTGTCATATAAATAACGTTAAGTGCAAAAATTTCAACTTTTTTTCGGTCAACTTTGACTCTACCGAAATGGTCGAAAAAACGCAATTGTAAGCTAAAACTCTTATATTCTAGTAATATTCAATCATTTACCTTCATTTTGCAACGACTTGGAAGTCTCTAGCACAATATTTTGATTTATGGTGAATTTATGAAAAAAAAAACATTACGTTCGCGCGGTAACTTCCGAAAAAATCAGAATTTTTTGTGCGATTGTCGAAATGTTTGCACCATTTAAAATTAGCTGTTACATAAAGTTTTATATATGAAAATGTGCGTAATTTCATGTAGACAATACAACTAAAAATGATTGAAGGTTGTAGCTTTTCTCTTTTTTCGAAATATTTGCATATAAATCACGATAAATAGAAAAAAAACACGTTCGGTCAAATTTGACTCTACCGAAATAGTTGAAAAAACGCAATTGTAAGCTAAAACTCTTACGGCCTAGTAATATTCTGTCATTTATCTTCATTTGAAACACATTTTGAAGTCCTCTAAACAATATTGTGATTTATGGTGAATTTTTGAAAAAATATATTTAACCTTCACTCCGCGCGCCGATTCGCGGCCGCAAGGTCCCTCCGAAATTACCGTACATGGCATTATCCTAATATTTGCTCCTTTTCATATTAGCTTTTTATAGAGTTTCATATATCAAAATGTGTGCAAATGCATGAAGAATACAATAAAAAATAATTGAAGGTTTGTAGCTTTTTCCATCTTTGAAATATGTCCATATAAAAAAATATATATATTAAAATTTCGACATTCGGTCAAATTTAACTCGTCCGAAATGGTCGAAATCTGCAATTCTAATCTAAAACTCTTACAGTATCGTAATATTCAATCATTTTGTCTTAATTTTGAAACAAATTTGAAGTCTCTAGAACATTATTTAGAATTACGGTGAATTTTTGAAAATAACATTTTTTTACGTCCGCTCGTTACGAATTCGTACATCATTTTTGTGATAATATTTTTCCGGTGTTGCTTTTATTGTTTTACAATGTATATATATTCAAAATGATTGCAATTTAGTGTACAATACAACGCAAAAAAAAGTAACTGGTTAGCTATGACCGTTTTCTGCACAGCGTGATTTGAATACAATTATGTATTGTATGAAAATTTTTTTTTTCGCTACCATATATCGCATTATTTACATATGATAATGATATTATTTTCATTTCTGATGATTGCATTCTAAATTTCAGGCAATGACAAAAAAAGGAGCCAAAAAATGAACTCTTAATCTTCAAAAGTACGCGCGCTGTAATTTTTTGAAAAAATTATTTTTTCCACTTCCGCGCTCACCTCCAAACCAGGCCCGGCATACAGGAGACGTTTTGATTTTTAGGGCTCCGGCGTAAGAGGGGTTAAACTTAATTTCACAAAAAAAAAATTCATTTTTTTAAAGCTTCTACATGGGTGCAAGATATACTCTTCAGCCACCCAAGCTAGTTGAAGATTTTGGATGCTTTGCACCATGCTGGTATTAGTATTAGGCATAACTACAGGGGTATTTGTATCATTGCTGATTCCCAGTTTCTTTGCGCTGAAAAGCTACTTCTGGATCTAAATGTATGGCCTTCTATCTTTGAGTACTTGTATATGTTGCAAAGATTTCTGCATTATTTTGTTTTTAAAACAACAGATAATGAGAATCATTTCTGATAGAAGGCACATCTCAACTCTCCACTACATTATGATTTATGGCAAACAGCTATTGAGGAATTTTAACTAGCAGTGTAGTCTTTCCAAGATACCAATAGCTCCATGATATTAGCCAAAAGTAGATTTTTGCCAATAATGTACATCAGGGGTTTGAAATGTAATACAGTATGATGGAGGGGTAATACCGCTCAGTTTTATGGCTCATGATGAGTAATACTGTGGCTTTAAGTATATCTTTTCTAGTGGCTCCAAAGCCAGTGTTATCATTGGATTTGGAGTTTATAGTAATGCATGTTATTGTAGGGTATGCACTTCCTCTTGAAATTTCTGCTTTTATAGCAGAGTTGTATGGTGTTTTAACAGCTGTTTGGAAAATAGCAATTATGGACGGTGGTTACTTCAAGTAGTGTTTTGCAGGCACTTGGTGATTGTAACTCAATCATCCCTTTGCTTTTAAAAGATTTTGAGGTAGTTCCTTAACATTGAAAGCAGAGGAATACAAATAAAATTTGGTAATGAAGAGGCTGACAGACTACCATAGCAAGCTGCAGCTAAATTGCTTCTAAAGAGATATCCACTGTAGTTAAGGCTTTTTACCCTCAAATAAAATCTTTAATGTAAGACATCTGGCAAGAACTTTTTAGAGGAAAGTGCCCATCGGTCTCATACATTTTAAAATTCGATGATGGGTTGTTGAGTTGTGAGATAAAAGCACCTACACCAATAGTTGTATTTTGAGGACGAAGTAGGACTACTTAGAATATGTGTATGTGTAAAATTCTTGTTGACTGATATTTTAACTGGTAAAATTTTTTTAACTTTTTATCACTGTGGATTTTGATTTTAAAGAAACCAGACATTCTTGTGAAGCCTATAACAATTCCATTTCCAAGGAATCATGAAAATATCAATTATCAACATAATTTTAATGCTGCATTAATTTTGTCACATAAAGGATAATTTATGTTTTAACATTAATTTTGACTTAAATGTGTCATTTTTTAATATGGTTTGCAGTAGAAAAGAAAACTTTCTCTTTTTTTTTTAGGTTTGCCAATGGAAGTCCCTTTGTGGTTGGGGATAAATCTTCGTCAGAGGGGTAGGTGCCGTTTAGTTCCTCCAGAATGGATGGATGCTGAGAAATTAGCTGAGAAAAAGGAAGAAGAAAGCCAGTCTAAGGTAACAGCTTTTTTTTTATTTTGAAGTTTTTCTTAAGGATTTAGATTTTCACTTTCATATGTCTTTTGGTAAATTTAGAACCCTTTTGACATACACTAGGGTACTATTTTATTTTCAAGAGACTTATCCAGAGAGAATTTAGTGATAGTGTACAGGTAACAATCTTGGTAAAATGTCATTTTGTGGACAGCAACTACTATATACAGTAGTTAGAATGTGCTACCTTGCCTTTCCTACAAATTCTTGACCACTTTCCTTTTTGTACTTAATCTGTACTTTTTCTTTCCAGTCACTTTAAGTTTTGTTTTGCTTAAACTGATTTTCAATACTCTTTTCTCAATTGTACTTTCCTACTTTTAAAGATTTCTATCACTTACCTCAGATTTTTCCTTAATTATGATAAACTGCATAGAGGTCATTACTGATCCTTGATGACACCGAAGTCTTTTGTTACACTGATATAGTTTTTCTTTCAAGATCTAGTGTTATGGTAGATTCAAGTTCTAAGCTTTGTGAGTTTTTGGTAGCATTCTGCGGTACCCTTTTTTCCTTTTTAATGCACATTTATTGTCTCAGTACTTAGTCAGATGCCTTTCCAAGCCTTTCCAAGATCCACAAATATATGTTATAGTATCTTTGCTTTGGAATTTTCCTGATGTTGCTTCAATAAAGAATGCTATTGATCCTTTGCAAGAAGCCAAACTGACAATTATTAATTTTAAAACTTTTTCTCGGCTTTGCCACAAGCACCTTTTCCAGTAGTTACGTAATTAAACTAACTCTTATTCTTCTGTAGTTTCCATATTGCAGTGCATCCCCTTTTACAGTACTTTGTACACCATTACCATTAGGAATTTTTTTCACTCTTCGAGTCTTATTTTCTTTTTTTATCAGGTTTTATACACTGTGTTCTAATAAGCTCATGGCTTAGGATGGCTGGGAACATTTTTATATGTACAGTAATCATTTAAACATGTTATGGATTTTATGAACTTGACTTTTGTGTTCATATGAATTTATCCTTTGGTTTTAATGAAATTTAAAGGCTTATGTTAAGAATATCATCTGGTTTGTATTAAGTACCTGGTTTTTACTGTGATGGGGGTAACCACCTTTGAAAATCTAGAACTTTATCACTGTCTGGTTAAACTTCCTTTTAGTAGTACAATACAATAATGGCAATTTTAACATGTAAGTAAATTATCTTATTATGAAGTTGATCTGTTCTGTGGTCCTATGAACTTAATTTATGTTATCACTTCAAAAGTTTTACGCTCAATATGTATTAACTTTTTACACTCAACATGTGTTTTATTTCTTTTCAGAACTTTACAAAAATGCTATGCCTTGTGAGCATTATTTGGTGGAGCCCAGCTAATACTGGCAGCAGCTCCTGAGGATATACCAAATTCCCAACAAATCAAAACTCTGATTAAGGTTAGTTCTCTTATTATGGGCAGTTATTATAGTAGCTCACTGAGATAATAGATGTGTCCAAGCCTACACTGATATAAAAGAAACACCTATATAATGTTGTATATAGTACATGAACATATATTTTTGCTATTAAGTATATTTCACTCATGCTGGCGATAAAGGGGGTAAGTCCAAAAATGGCCTAAATGAGTTATGACTGCCAAAATGTTGCTAAAACGGGCTACTATGCTGGAAAAAAAGGGGGTAAGTGTACTGTGAATATGTTAGTCAGTACGTCAAAAAGTCTTTTTATGGGATAACTACATGCAGCATCATTCTGTTGGCAAAAAAGGGGGTAAGTAGAACATACCCCTTTTTAACCACATTTTCATTAAAATTCATAGCATTATATTGGCGAACAAAGAGGTAAGTGATACATACCCCCTTTTTAACTACATTTTCAATATAGGTCAAAAGGGGTTAAGTAAACAAACTTATTAATATTTAGGTAATTATTCACTTTTTATCTATAACTCTGCAATTTTAGTTCTAATCTAGTCATAAAACTCATACTCTTCTTCTTCATTTAATATGCCAGTATTAATACCCACTAGGCCCTAGCAGCTAATGCACTCCACGAATGTGTATTATTGTTGCCCGAGACAGGGCCCAAACTCGTTCCCTCTACCTAAGTGCGGCTTGGCACATCCGCACGCACTAGATAGAGAGAGATATGACGTGTTGTAAGCTGTGTCGTCGTTCTGAACGCGTATTAACCAGTGTTGATTACAACTCGCCTTTGATTGCAGGAGTGTAGTAATTTATAAGATTCTAATATTATGAACTTGTGTATAGATGTAAATTGAAAACGGTTTTGGGGTGATGAATGCATCTAAATCACGTGCTCGTCGAATTCTTGACAAAGCATTACACGAAAATGCAGAGAAAAGAAGAAAAATGACCTGGAAAGCCACCAAAGTAATGTCAAACACTGGCTTATTGCTAATAACTTTGGAGAGGAAAGAAATGAAGGTATGTTATTGATGTTCCTGGGATGCCTGCAGTTTAGTGGGACACCTCTAATTCCGAGCAGTGATTTCCTTTTGACGGGAAATCTACTTGTAGTGCCATTTTTTTATGTGTTTTAAATGATTTTAATAGTTATTTCTATCGGAAATGAGCCATTTCCATGTATGAATCCAAACAGTTGGAGCTTGTTAAGATGGACATGCAACCTTAACCTAGGCCTATTCCCCAAAAATTAGAAAAACAGGCCATTAACCTAACCAAACCACACCAAATCTAACCTCAACTAGTAGGCAGTTTCACAGTACCTAAGCCCGTGTTACCTAGCTGGGGGAGGACCCCCGTAAGGGAGTATAAGTGTTATTTTACATAAATTGAAATTTTATTGTAGTGTCTTACCGAACAATTATAGAGCCGTGATTTCCACGAGCGGCAGGATACTAAATTCAAATTTAGCGCGTCGGCCCTCGCCAACACTGGTGGTGATGACGTCATCTCCCTCCACTCGCGGGAGAACCAGGTACAACTGCCCAGGTGAATCCAATTCTTTTCCTGCCGGCGTCCGGTGAACATCGGTGGTCGGTGCGGTTGGATGACTTTGCTTCGCTTTTTTTTCTTGTGGAATTGATCTTCGGAATTGGTGAAGTACTCTTTTTTTTGGCGTTTTTTGTTGTTATTTTGCTTTTTATTTAGGCGTTGCCATGTCGATTCTAGTCCGTCGGGAGTTAGGTTTTGCATCTCAGGATGTAAAACTAGATTATCCAAGTTAGAATATGATTCTCACACTAAATGTAATAAGTGTAGGGGACAGGTTTGTTCAGCAGATCGACATGTAACGAGTGTAGTTGATTGGACTGATTCTCAATGGAAGTTTTTAGTTCATACTCAGGAGAAATTAGCTAAAGACAGAATTAGAAAAGCAGCGCTTAGGGAAAGTAGACTTAGCTCTGCTTCGTCTTGCGATGCTTCTGTTCCTTCTGTTTCTCCTCAAATTGTTATGTCTCCTTTAACTACACCTCCTATTCCTCCTACTAATCCCACTTCTCCGGCTTCCCGTGTAGTTTCTTCCGACACCATTGCCAGTCTGGAATCGAGGTTAGATCAGAAATTTTCGGTACTAGCGAATACGGTTTTGCAACTTGGTAATTCAGTTGAGACGTTTTTGGAGAAAGCGGTTCAGGTAAGAGTGTAGTTGAGCGGGTGCGTCTGTCTGTCCTGACACGTCTCCTAGACAAAGGTCACTGTCCAGCTCCCCCGCACCGGGGAGAAGACATACCGAAGTCCAAGGGAGTCGATCGGGATTTTGCCCACAGACAGGCGCCTCTCTTGTTGAGCCTGTTGCGCTTCAACAGGGCTCGGTTAAGCGTTGGAAAGGTGTTGCGGTCAGACGCCTTTCGAATGATTCAAGCGATTCGTCTCCGGTCGCGCGGCGCTCTTGGCGAGATTCGCCCGTTTCGCGTCCCTTAAAGAGGCGTTCAGGCGCCGATTCTTCGCCTCCTCCAGTCAAGCGGTATAAGGAGCCTGAGAGTAGGGTTGCGCCGCGGCCGTTAGCGCTCGTTCGTCGCCTCAATCTGTGCCTTTTTCGGCTCCATCTACTAGTAGAGATTGTGGTTTTAGCGCTGTAGCAGCAGCTAAGGGTGTTTCTTTAGGCGCTTTTTTCGTCTGTTACGCCTGATGCGCCTGTTTTTCGCCTCGAATTTCGGCGGCTCAGAGCGAGGCGCAAGTAGTTTTTTCCGCCTCCTGCTGAACATTTAGGCTCTTCCAAGCCTACGTTAACTGTTTTTGATTCGTCTCTGGCGCCTTTGCGCAAGCAGTTAGAGATGTTAACCAACTGGATGAATGTGTCCAAGGGTGGTTCGAAACCTTCAGATCCGGTTGTAGTTCCGTCTACTTCTTCGGCGGTATCGGAGAATGAAGAAGAAGTAGAGGAGGAGGATTCTCATCACCTCTCGTGTTATTCACGTCTCCTTAGATTTCTTCTGGTATCTTATCCAGATTATTTTGAGAAAGCGGCTCCTCGCTCCCCAACTTCGACTTTTTTGATGAGGAGGAAAACTTCAGACCCTCTCCTCCCAAAACTTGTTCTATCTAAAGCGGTTAGACATTCGTTGAAGAGACTGAAAAATGGATGTCTATGAAAAGAGACTTAGGGAAGGCTCTTTTTGCTTACCCTCCCTCTAAGTTGCTTCGTAAGAGGTATAGGTTTTATGTAACTGGGGGAAGCTCCTTCTCTGGGAGTTTCTGCCTCCTCCCAGGGAGACTTCTCCAGTTTAATCGACTCCTCTAGAAGATCTGCTTTCGCCGCAGCGAAAGTTTTCTTTACAGCGCCTGAGTTGGACCACGTTGTAAAGAATCAATTTAAACTTTTGGAAGTCTTTAGCTTCCTTGATTGGACTATTGGCGCTTTAGCGGCCAAGATCGAAGATTGTCCTTCTCTTTCTCAGGAGTTAGCGGAGGATTGGATTGGTGTTCTGTCCTGTGCGGACAAATCCATTAGGGATGGATGTGGATGAGTTAGCTTCGCTCATCGCCTTTGGTACCCTTAAGAATAGGCAACTTTGGTGCTCCTTTGCTTCTAAAAGGGTTACTTCCCAACAGAAGTCTGCTCTATTGTTTGCTCCGTTTGTGAAAGATAACCTCTTTCCAGACGATGTAGTGTTGTCAATTTCGTCTGCGCTAGATAAGAAATCTACTTCGGATTTACTGGCACAGTATACTAAGAGACCTAAAGCTCCTGTGGAGACTGTTCCTTCGGTTTCTCCTCTGGCCCAAGTGCCTTTTCGAGGAGAAAACCCAAGCGCTTCTTTCGGCCAAAGTCGAATTGGCGACCTCAGTCCTAAGGCCTCGGCCAAGGTTAACAAACCTTCCAAATGAAAGCTCGGTTCTTCATGCACAGTGGGAGCCAAGCTGGCTATGTTTTGTGAGGAATGGGAAACACAGAGCGAAGCCTGGGTAGTGCAAGTACTCAAGTTCGGCTATCGTATTCCTCTCGTTTCACCTCCCTCGCTCTCACCTGTGCCAATTCATATTCCAGGCATACTCTCCGGGCTCAGACAAATTTCTGGCGCTAGCCGCAGAAGTGGAAGCGCTTGTTTCTCAAAGAAGCGATAGAACAGATAGAAGGGGATTTTCCTCCAGGCTTTTACAATCGCCTTTTCGTAGTTCCCAAGTCATCAGGGGGCTGGAGGCCGGTTTTGGATGTGAGCGCCCTGAACTTGCATGTCCAGAAAACAAAATTTCATATGGAGACCACGTCCGGGTCGGTTCTGGAGTCCATCAGGGACAGGGGGATTGGATGGTCTCTCTGGGACATGCAAGACGCTTATTTTCACATTCCGATACATCGCGAATCTCGGAAGTACCTGAGGTTCATGTTCGAAGGCAAGGTGTTTCAGTTTCGGGCGCTTTGCTTCGGACTAGCGACCGCTCCTCAAGTTTTCACCAGGGTTCTATCCCCGATAGGAAGCTGGCTGGCACATATTAGGAGTAAGAATCTTCCTCTATCTGGACGATTGGCTTCTCCGGTCGGAATCAGAGAGTCGGTGCATGAAGGACCTTGGAACAAACTCTGGATCTTGCCAGAAAGTTTATGGAATTCTGGTCAACAAACAGAAGTCCCAGTTGGTTCCATCTCAGAGCATCCTTTATTTGGGGATGATTCTGAATGCTCAAGTTTTTCGAGCTTTTCTGTCCCCGAAGAGGGTTCAAGGCTGTCTGGAGACAGTTCAGGAGTTCTTGGACAAAAAGGTAAGTCTGCCAATCAGTGGATGAGGCTCCTGGGCAAATTGACGTCAGTGGAGAAATTTGTGACGTTGGAAGACTGCACATGAGACCTCTGCAGTTTTTCCTGAGAGCCTCTTGGTGGCAGGAAGACACAACCAGACTCGATTACCTTTCCTGTCACAGATCAAATAAAGAGGACCTAAGGTGGTGGCTCTCTCGAGCAAGGTTGGAAGAAGGGTTAGATTTACGACCCATCCTCCCGAACCTACAGTCCTTTTCCGACGCATCGGACACAGGTTGGGGAGCCCTACTGGGAAATCAACGGACTTCAGGAGCTTGGTCGGAGAAGGAGAAGAAGTTCCACATAAATGTAAAGGAACTTAGCAATTTTCTTGGGGCTCAGACAGTTTCGGAGTTTAGTAGAAGGTCGAGTAGTGGCAGTGCATTCCGACAACTCCACGGCTCTCTCGTACGTGCGGAAATAGGGGGGACTCAGTCTTTCTCTCTGTACGAAGTAGCCAAGGATCTCCTCCTGTGGCAAACGAAGCGAAGGTTCAGCTAGTCCCGAGATTTGTTCCGGGAAAGATGAACGTTCTGGCGGACGAGTTAAGTCGTCAACAGCAAGTGTTTACCTCTGGAGTGGACTTTGGACAACAAGATTTGTCAGAAACTTTGGCGCCTTTGGGGACGACCGTCAATAGACCTGTTCGCGACATCAAGGAACACCGTCTTCCTCTCTTTTGTTCTCCAGTCCCAGATCCTCTAGCTTGGTCGGTGACGCAATGCTGTTGGATTGGTCGGGTCTGGAAGCTAATGCATTCCCTCCGTTCGGTCTAATAAGAGAGGTGCTGAACAAGTTCATGTCGCACAGCAATGTAAACACTAACGTTAATCGCTCCCTTTTGGCCCAGGAAAGAGTGGTTCCCGGACCTTCTCCAGTTGTTAGTAGACTTCCCCAGACTTCTTCCTCCAGAGAAGTGGCTTCTCAAACAACCGCACTTCAAGAGGTTCCACCAAAACTTGTCCGCTCTAGCTCTGACAGGGTTCAGACTGTCCGGAATCTTGTCAGAGCGAAAGGATTTTCAAGAAGAGCTGCAGAAGCTATCGCTCGTGGTAGGAGAGAGTCTTCTAACAAACTCTATCAAGGGAAGTGGAGAATCTTCAGAGAGTGTGTAGAAGTGCTAAAGTCTCTACTTCTTTGACCCTCTTTAACAGAAATAGCAGATTTTCTTCTATTTCTTAGAAACTCTAAGAAACTGGCTCCTTCGACGATCAGAGGATATAGAGCCATGCTCTCTTCGGTTTTTCGACATCGAGGTTTGGATATTTCCTCCAATTCAGATCTGTCGGACCTCATTAGGTCTTTCGAAACCACTAAGCTCCCGCAAGATACAGTGACTTGGAACTTAGAGTGGTGCTTAAGTTCCTCATGGGGCCACCGTTTGAGCCTTTGAAGTCGGCTTCACTCAGGAACTTGACTAAGAAGGCACTTTTTCTTATTGCACTAGCTTCTGCTAAGCGTGTCAGCGAATTGCACGCTATAGACAAAAGAGTCGGTTTCTCTCAAGGCAATGCTGTATTTTCGGTATCTTTGACCTTTCTAGCCAAAAATGAGAATCCTTATATCCTTGGCCGAGGAGTTTTGTGGTAAGGAACTATCTGATTTGGTTGGACATGAGGAGGAAGAAAGGCTCTTATGTCCAGTCAGGGCTATTAAGCAGTATCTGTTTGCCACTAAGGGTATTAGAGGACAATCTTCTAAGCTCTGGACCTCGGTTCAAAATCCCTCTCGTACCTCTTTCTAAGAATGCTATATCGTTCTTTATTAGAGAGCTTATCAGGGAAGCTCACTCGCAGTCCGAGAACGGACAATCTTTCCGTTCTGAGAGTTGGAAAGCTCACGAGGTTAGAGCATGCAACTTCTTTAGCATTCAGAAAGAATTTATCTTTAGCTTCGATTCTTCAGAGCACGTTCTGGAGATCGAATTCGGTTTTTGCGAGTCATTATCTCAAAGAGATAGAAACGGTTTCGAGAATTGTAAAACGTTAGGTCCGGTGGCGGTTTCTGGCATGGTGTTGGGAGAAACGGCACAGGGGTCGTCACCTCTATGCTAACTTTTCACCTTGAATAGGTTGTCGAGTTCAAGGGAAGCTGGGGGTACTGAGTACCTGGGATACTCACCAGTCTGTTAGGTCAGATTTTACAATGGTTGGGTATATATGTTTTTAAATCTGGTGTTGGTGACAAATGTTTTTGTATGATTGAATTTCTGGTCTTAGCCCAGGGCAAGGGCAATCTTTGTTGTTACTATCCTCCGTCAGTCAGCCTTGACTCGCTTGAACTACGGAAGGATTCCACTCCTGTAGAGGCTAACTTTGGTCAAATTCCAATTCCTCTACATAGTAAGAAGAGCACCGACCAGAGGCAGTAACAGTCTGCTGTAGCTCTCTTACAAGGTAAGGTACAACAGACACCTTGAGTGTTTACTGGTATTGCAATAAATGTAACCAATTTCAAAAATACTAGTGTTCCCACTGATCCCACCTTCCCATAAATGTGTAATCAAGCTCTATAAATTGTTCGGTAAGACACTACAATAAAATGAAATTTCATTATTAAAATGAAGTTTTATTGTATACTTACCGAACAATTATGATTATACCCACCCTCCTCCCCTTAGGTGGACGGACGGGCAGAAAGAATGGATTCACCTGGGCAGTTGTACCTGGTTCTCCCGCGAGTGGAGGGAGATGACGTCATCACCACCAGTGTTTGGCGACGCCGACAGCGCTAAATTTGAATTTAGTATCCTGCCGCTCGTGGAAATCACGGCTCTAATTGTTCGGTAAGTATACAATAAAACTTCATTTTAATAATGAAAATTTCATATTGTCATAAATCGTATAAGAAGTATGTTTTCAGGGGTTTTAAGGGATGCTGAACAACTTTTCTTCTATAAAATGTTCCGATATAATGAATATTAACGTCGTATTAAAGAAGAGGAACTTTCTAAAATTGATGATCATATTAAATCATTTCCAGCATACGAGAGTCATTATTCTAGGGCACACTCCTCCAAAAAGTATTTGTCATCAACACTTACATTAGCAAAAATGTATTCGGTGTTTAAAGAACGCTACCAGAGTCCTCAGTAACACGCTTTACATATGAGAAAGATTTCATTGTCATAACTTGAGTTTCAAACAGCCTAAAATAGACACATGTCATACCTGCGATGTGTTAAAGATGCAATTAGATATCACCATACCCTGAAGAGAAAGAACGTCTACAAGCCGAAAAAGAAAAAGAAATCATCTGTTAAGAGCTGAAAATGCCTATAGTCGTAAAAGAGATGATACAAAGTTAGCTTGCGAAAATCCCTCATTTGCAACATACACATTTGACTTACAACAGTGTCTCCCCACTCCATACTTACAGTCTTCCGTAGCTTTTTATAAGCGCTTGTTGTGGACATACAATCTCACTGTTCACAATAATGTCAATAAAAAAGTGGGCTGTTTTTATGTGGCACGAAACCATTGCTGCTAGAGGTGCCATCAAATAGCATCTTGTCTAATGAATATCTTGCAGAATTTGCCCAGTGATGTCCAGCACGTAATTTTTTATTCTGATGCTTGCGCCGGACAGAATAGAAATTCCCATATGGCTGCTATGTTATGCATGCATTGTCCAAATTTCCTGATATACTGACAATAGATCACAATTTTGTACATGAACTTCCCTGACAGATATATACTTAGCTATAGTCTCCGACGTTCCCGACAGAATTTCAAATCTCGCGGCACACGCGACAGGTAGGTCAGGTGGTCTACCTTACCCGCCGCTGGGTGGCGGATGTACGAACTACTCCCGTAAGCTTGTCAGATTTTTCTCTGTCGCGGGAACGATAACAACTGTTGTCGGTTCCTCTCGATAGTTTTTCGATTCTCGCTTGCCTGGGAGTTAATTTGGACTTCTTTTGGTGACGTATTCGCTTTGTTTTGGCTTGGCATACGCTGATTGTGGACCGGTTTTGATTTTGAGTTTGATTTTCTTTAACGATGTCTGATCTAGAATCGGTAGTTAAAACTTCGGTGTTGTTTAGGGTTTGCGTGAATGAAGGATGTAAGGTGAGGTTGCCGAAAGCTTCGGTAGACCCCACACGGTTTGCATGAAATGCAGGGGGAATGATTGTGCGTTTGCTAACCCTTGTAGTGAATGTAAGGGATTGAATGAAGAAGAATATAAGGCTCTACGCGGGACTTCAAGCTCAGATCACGGCGCTAGCAGACTCTCTAGCAGTTAGATCACGTAGGAAGAAGGACGTTTCTCTTCCGATCAAGAGATCTAGGCGCCGCTCTTCAGAGGATCGTTCTCCTTCATATGGGGAGGTTTCGTATGAAGGTGGGGGCTCGCGTGAGCGCCCTCGCTCGCGGTGAGCGCCCTCACTCGCTTGGCTGAGCGCCCTCGCTCGCCTGGCTCTCTTTCAATTTCAAGGCGCCAAACATCGGTAGGACGCTCTATGGAGAAAGAAGTTTTTTCTCCAGATTGGATTCCCGCTTCCGGTAAGCGCACTGCACCGCTCAATCACGCGATTTCTTCAACTCCCTCGCGTGAGACTTCTCCTCAGCAGCCTCAAGATTATAGAAGGCGCCCTTATACAAGTAGGCGTTCTTCTTCCAGATGTCACTCTCCTCGAGTATCGGATCTGTGACTTCTCTCCTGACAGGCATCTAGAGTCTGGTAGGAGTCGTGTGCATGATAGACGGCCTACTGTTAGCGCTCCCCGCAAGGTAGGCGCCAGAGCCTACTGCACATAGCTCTCCTAGTAGGCGCTCGTCTCTTTTAAGGCGTCATACTCCCTGATTATTCTCCTAAGGGCAGACAACAAGAGTCTTTCAAGCGCCCTTCTCCGTGTAGGCGCTCTCCCGCTTCTAGGCGCACTTCTCCTGACCGTTGTCTATTGGTAGGCACCAGGAAATCCCGGAAGCGCCCTTTCCTAAGTAGGCGCTCGTTAGTTTTTTGAAGCGCCCTTCTCCTGAATGTTACCCTCTTGTTAGACGTCAAGAGTCTCGCAAGCAGCCTTCTCCTAGTAGGCGCATTTCGCCTTCCAGTCGAACTTCCGTTGATCGTACGCAACTGGACAGGTATGGAGAGCCGCGCAAAGCGCTCTGCTCTCCGATAGGCGCTCTTCTCCTGGGCGCCGCTCGCCCCAGGATAGGTGCATAGAGTATAGTAGGCGCTCGCCTCCTCGTAAGCGCCCTGCTGGATGTTTCCGAGAATTCTCGGAGTAGGAGGAGCCCTACCTCTCCTTCGGCTGAGATTCCGTATACCTCGAAGAGGGAGTCTCATCGTATACTTCCCAGATCTTCTCATCGTTCTCCAGTGGATGTGAACTCTTCTAAGAGAGGGCGTTCTCCAACCTCTCGCTCAACTCCTGCTAGGATCCCTTCGTCACCTAAGGATCTTCCGCAGCTCGCCTCCCGGGACAAGACGTCCTAGAAGGTTCGGATGAGGAACCGAACACTTCTGCTGCTGTCTCTTCTTACAAGAAGCTTACAGAGCTACTTTTACAAGTTTTTGGGGATTCCCTTACGCCTACGGTCTCCTCCTTCTCCTCACTCACTTTTTTCAACGGCGAAGACAGCGAAGAGTTCTTCTTGTGTGAGGATGAAGCCAACTCTTCTATGAAGAAGGCACTGAGGAGTTTTGGTTCCTGGATGGCTTAAACCAAAGAAGAAGGGGGGAAAACGATGTTCGCTTTTCTCCTTCGAAGTTATCAGGACGCGCTGGTTTCTGGTACGAAACAGGAGAGCCCTTAGGATTGGGTCTACCGTCTTCGGCTGATTCGGATTTTTCGGCACTGGTAGATTCGACAAGGAGAACTGCCCTTAACTCTGCTAGACGACTTGGGCAATGAACGAATTGGATCATTTGCTCAAAGGTATGTTTAGAGTGCTAGAAGTATTTAACTTCCTTGATTGGTCGTTGGGAGTCCTAGCCAAGAAAATTGAAGTGCCAGAGTCAATTTCACCAGATGATCTTATGTGTGTTTTGTCTTGTATGGACAAGTCAGTAAGAGGACGGAGCGAGTGAAATCGCCTCCCTTTATGGGGCCGGCATCGTGAAGAAGAGGTCGGTTTACTGTTCCTTCTTAACGAAGTCGGTCTCCCATGCTCAGAGGTCTTCTTTGCTGTTTGCTCCTCTGTCTAACTCAGTTGTTCCCGAAAACATCGAGTGCAGGACATTTCGAGGTCACTTTCGGCCAAAGCCACCCAGGACCTTTTGGCACAGTCGGCAAGAAAACCTCGCCCTTCCTTCCCTACCAAGGCTAAGAAGGAAAAGGCAAGTGTTTTCGAGAAACCCTTTCGAGGGGCATCTTCATCAAGAACCTCTACGTTTAGAGGTCGTAGACCTTCAAGAAGGGGTAAGACTTTCGCCAAGTCTGTTAAAGCCCCCAAATAACTTGCAAGTCCTTCAAACAACGGTGGGCGCCAGACTCTTAGAGTTTGCAGAAGTCTGGGCCCAAAAAGGGGCGGATCCTTGGACCCTTTCTATTTGAGGAGAGGTTACCTCATCCCTTCGTCGAAAGACCTCCCTTGACGACCATCCCAAGGGAACTGACGGCCAGGTACAGAGACCCCATCATGAATCAAGCTCTCCATCTAGCAGTAGATCAGATGCTGGAGAAGGGGGGGGCTATCGAACTAGTGACAGACCATCATTCATCTGGGCTTCTACAACCGCCTTTTCCTAGTTCCGAAGTCCTCAGGGGGATGGAGACCGGTGTTTGGATGTAAGCGCCCTGAACTTCTTCATAGAAAAGAAGAAGTTCACGATGGAAACGCCTTCATCAGTGCTGGCAGCGCTTCGTCCAGGGGACTGGATGGTTTCCTTGGATTTTCAGGACGCTTACTTCCACGTACCGATCCATCCTTCCTCGAGGAAGTTTCTCAGATTCATGATGGGGGGGAAAATTTTTTCAGTTCAGGGCTCTGTGTTTCGGGCCTCTCGACGGCCCCCCTCAAGTGTTCACGGGGATTTTGAGGAATGTGGCTCAATGGCTTCATTGAAAGGGGTGAGGATATCCATGTACCTCGACGATTGGCTAATAAGGGCCAATTCAGAAGATCGTTTGTTTGAAGGACTTACAAGTAACTTTAGAATTGATTGACGAAGGCTTTGGGACTTCTCGTCAATTTCAAGAAGTCATCACTAATTCCCGAGCAAGAGTGTGTGTATCTCGGGATACAGATGAACTCTCTGAGTTTTCGGGCTTTTCCCTCGCAGGAAAGGATAGCCCGAGGATTCGAGAGAGTAACAACCTTCTTATGGGGAAAGAAGTATGCACAGTGAGGGAGTGGATGATTCCTTGCTGGGGACACTCTCCTCTCTGGAGCAATTCGTTTCCCTAGGAAGGTTGCACCTGAGACCGCTCCAATTCTTTCTCATCGGAATTTGGAGTCGTCGTTCTCAGGATTTGACGTTCTCCTGTCGTTATCCCAGGACATCAAGAAACATCTCTTATGGTGGACAGATCCCAACCTCTTTGCGAAGGGACTGTCTCTTCAATCACAGACCCCCAACCTGGTGTTGTTCTCCGACGCGTCGGACATGGGGTGGGTGCAACTCTGGGAACCAACGAAGTGTCAGGTACCTGGGTGGGGGACCAGGTAGCCTGGCACATCAACAGAAAGGAGTTGATGGCTGTGTGGTTGGCTCTGAAGGCTTTCTGAGCCCAAAGTCAGAAGATCGGTAGTGCAGGTCAACGCGGACAACACTACAGCTCTGGCATACAATCAGGAAAACAGGGGGGGACGCAGTTCCTTCTCCCTGTACGAGACAGCAAGAGACCTTCTTCTGTGGGCAGAAGAAAGAGGAATCAAGCTTCTCACCAGGTTCGTGCAGGGAGAAAGGAATGTAAGAGCAGATCTCCTCAGCAGGAAAGATCAGGTACCCTTCCCACAGAGTGGACCCTTCATCTGGATGTATGCCAGAGCCTGTGGAAGTTATGGGGCAGGCCACACATAGACCTCTTTGCCACGTCAAAGAACAAGAGGCTGGATCCTTACGCTCTCCGATATCGGATCCAGAGGCAGTAGCAATAGATGCTCTTCTTCTAGACTGGAACGGACTCGACGTCTACGCGTTTCCCCCCTTCAAGATCCTGGGGCTAACTATCAAGAAGTTCGTAGAGTCCGATTCAACGAGAATGACCTTAATCGCTCCCTTTTGGCCGGAACCCAAGAATGGTTCACAGAGGTACTGGAATGGTTGGTGGACCTTCCAAGATCGCTCCCGCTAAGGAGCGATCTACTCAGACAACCCCACTTCGACAGGTACACAAAATCTCCTCGCTCTCAGTCTGACTGGTTTCAGACTGTCCAAAGTTTGGTCAGAGCGAAAGGCTTTTCAGCAGCAGCTGCTAAAGCAATCGCAAGAGCGAGGAGACCTTCCACCTTGCGTGTATACCAGTCAAAGTGGATGTCTTCAGACGTTGGTGCAAGAGGAAGAACATTCCTCTTCCAGTACCTCTGTGACCCAAATTGCGGATTTCCTTATTTTCCTCAAGAAGAATGTCATCTGGTTGTGTCAACTATTAAGGGATACCGCAGTATGTTGCGGCGGTATTTCGGCATAGAGGCTTAAATATATCCGATGATAAGGACCTGCATGATCTTATTAGATCATTTGAAACCATTAAGCGTCCTCATGTAGTACCGAACTGGAATCTAGACGTAGTCCTACAATTCCTTGGATCGTCTAGATTCGAACCTCCTGGCTTAGCCTCTTTCAAGGACTTGACGAAGAAGGCTATCTTCCTTTTTTGGCCCTAGCTACAGCTAAAAGAGTGAGTGAGCTCCAAGCTATTGAGGCAATGTAGGGTTTAAGGAAGATTCTATGGTATGTTCGTTTCTTCCAAGTTTCCTTGCAAAGAATGAAAACCCATCACGCCCTTGGCCCAGGAGCTTTGAAGTTCGTAGTTTATCTTTTCTAGTAGGGGAAGAGCCTGAAAGAACTCTTTGCCGCCCTATGAGAATTATGAAGTATTTCCTTAAGAGGAAGGAACAACTTAAGGCTAATCAAGATGTACTTTGGTGCTCCGTAAAGGACCCCACTCGGCCCATGTCGAAGAATGCTCTTTCCTTTTTTCTGAGAAGCCTTATTATTCAGAGGCACATGTTGCCTGTAAGGAAGATCAGTTTAGACTACTGAAAGTGAAAGCTCACGAGGTGAGAGCCATCGCAACTTCGCTTGCATTCAGAAAAAATATGTCTGTGCGGAACTTGATGGAGGCGACTTTTTGGAGATGCCAATCGGTTTTCGCAAACCACTACCTACGTGATGTAAAAATCACATATGATAAATGCTTCGCCTTGGGTCCTTTCGTATCGGCGGATTCGGTGCTGGGGCAGGGAGCTGAAACTTATCCTGTGTAAATTTTTTATATGTTACCCTATATTTTATATTGTTGTTTTTTGGTTGTCTGAAAGAGGTTACAGGAGGCACCTCTTTTTGTCGTAATATTAACCCTTTGTATTTTGGTTAGGTGGTCTGGTGGGTTTTGGCTCCTTGCAGAGGTAGTGGTAAGGATCTGTTAGGTAAGCGGACAAGGTCCCTCTAACAGCATCCGACTTGGATTCTACCACAATAGGGGATCACATATCCCAGTGGTAGATCCGAGAGTCTTTCAGCATCAGGTCACGTCCTAGCTGTAGCTCTCCAGGCAATGCAGACTCAGAGATAGTATCTATGAAGTCTTCATCCTGAAAAGGTGAGAACCAAGGTTTTTATATCCTACAACATTAGTTGTTTCCCGTCTTACCTGTATTATTGAGCTGTCTCTTACCCTCCACCAAGGGTGCCAATCAGCTAAGTATATATCTGTCAGGAAGTTTCCATGTACAAAAATGATATTGTTAAACTACAATAAGTTTTGTACATACTTACCTGGCAGATATATACGATTAATGGCCCACCAGCCTCCCCTCAGGAGACAGGTGGAAGAGAAAAATCTGACAAGCTTACGGGAGTGGTTCGTACATCCGCCACCCAGCGCGGGTAAGGTAGACCACCTGACCTACCTGTCGGTGTGCCGCGAGATTTGAAATTCTGTCGGGAACGTCGGAGACTATAGCTAAGTATATATCTGCCAGGTAAGTATGTACAAAACTTTATTGTAGTTTAACAATATCATATTTCTCATTTCCGGTCATTCACACATGGAGTGTGACTCCGACCACTCTGTCATTGAAAGACTCAAGAAAAAGAGAGCCACTGCAATCCACCATCCACGTGACTGGTACCAGCTGGTAAGATTGGCAGGAAGAAGATTTCAGGTTCATGCAATGACTCAGGAGGACTTTTATGATTACGCACATTATTTAAAGGCCCTCTGGTAAAAAGATCAAAGAACAGCAATAATGACAAATTTAACTGGTCACAGTGCCAGTGGTTCAGGTATCAGCGCCCCATTGGAATTTTGTTGTATAAAGGATCTCTTTCAAACGAGGAGGCGTTTGAACAAGTAGATATGAAAAGAAGAGGACAGGATAATCCAAATTTGATAGATGTCAAAAAAGGAATATCATTCATTACTGCCTATCAGTAAAGAAAAAAAG
>NC_061091.1:62878831-62925081 GCF_015104395.2 Macrobrachium nipponense
CTTTTTTTCTTTACTGATAGGCAGTAATGAATGATATTCCTTTTTGACATCTATCAAATTTGGATTATCCTGTCCTCTTCTTTCATATCTACTTGTTCAAACGCCTCCTCGTTTGAAAGAGATCCTTTTTTTATACAACAAAATTCCAATGGGCGCTGATACCTGAACCACTGGCACTGTGACCAGTTAAATTTGTCATTATTGCTGTTCTTTGATCTTTTTACCAGAGGGCCTTTAAATAACTGTGCGTAATCATAAAAGTCCTCCTGAGTCATTGCATGAACCTGAAATCTTTTCCTGCCAATCTTACCAGCTTGGTACCAAAGTCACGTGGATGGTGGATTGCAGTGGCTCTCTTTTTCTTGAGTCTTTCAATGACAGAGTGGTCGGAGTCACACTCCATGTGTGAATGACCGGAAATGAGAAATTTGTGATCTATTGTCAGTATATCAGGAAATTTGGACAATGCATGCATAAACATAGCAGCCATATGGGAATTTCTATTCTGTCCGGCGCAAGCATCAGAATAAAAAATTACGTGCTGGACATCACTGGGCAAATTCTGCAAGATATTCATTAGACAAGATGCTATTTGATTGGCACCTCTAGCAGCAATGGTTTCGTGCCACATAAAACAGCCCACTTTTTTATTGACATTATTGTGAACAGTGAGATTGTATGTCCACAACAAGCGCTTATAAAAAGCTACGGAAGACTGTAAGTATGGAGTGGGGAGACACTGTTGTAAGTCAAATGTGTATGTTGCAAATGAGGGATTTTCGCAAGCTAACTTTGTATCATCTCTTTTACGACTATAGGCATTTTCAGCTCTTAACAGATGACTTTCTTTTTCGGCTTGTAGACGTTCTTTCTCTTCAGGGGTATTGGTGATATCTAATTGCATCTTTAACACATCGCAGGTATGACATGTGTCTATTTTAGGCTGTTTGAAACTCAAGTTATGACAATGAAATCTTTTCTCATATGTAAAGCGTGTTACTGAGGACTCTGGGTAGCGTTCTTTAAACAACGAATACATTTTTGCTAATGTAAGTGTTGATGACAAATACTTTTTGGAGGAGTGTGCCCTAGAATAATGACTCTCGTATGCTGGAAATGATTTAATATGATCATCAATTTTAGAAAGTTCCTCTTCTTTAATACGACGTTAATATTCATTATATCGGAACATTTTATAGAAGAAAAGTTGTTCAGCATCCCTTAAAACCCCTGAAAACATACTTCTTATACCGATTTATGACAATTTTCAATTTACGTAAAATAGCACTTATACTCCCTTACGGGGGTCCTCCCCCAGCTAGGTAACACGGGCTTAGGTACTGTGAAACTGCCTACTAGTTGAGGTTAGATTTGGTGTGGTTTGGTTAGGTTAATGGCCTGTTTTTCTAATTTTTGGGGAATAGGCCTAGGTTAAGGTTGCATGTCCATCTTAACAAGCTCCAACTGTTTGGATTCATACATGGAAATGGCTCATTTCCGATAGAAATAACTATTAAAATCATTTAAAACACATAAAAAAATGGCACTACAAGTAGATTTCCCGTCAAAAGGAAATCACTGCTCGGAATTAGAGGTGTCCCACTAAACTGCAGGCATCCCAGGAACATCAATAACATACCTTCATTTCTTTCCTCTCCAAAGTTAGTTAGCAATAAGCAGTGTTGACATTACTTTGGCGGCTTTCAGGTCCATTTTTCTTCTTTTCTCTGCATTTTCGTGTAATGCTTTGTCAAGAATTCGACGAGCACGTGATTTAGATGCATTCATCACCAAAACCGTTTTCAATTTACATCTATACACAAGTTCATAATATTAGAATCTTATAAATTACTACACTCCTGCAATCAAAGGCGAGTTTGTAATCAACACTGGTTAATACGCGTTCAGAACGGACGACCACAGCTTACAACACGTCATATCTCTCTCTATCTAGTGCGTGCGGATGTGCCAAGCCGCACTTAGGTAGAGGGAACGAGTTTGGGCCCTGTCTCGGGCAACAATAATACACATTCGTGGAGTGCATTAGCTGCTAGGCCTAGTGGGATTAATACTGGCATATTAAATGAAGAAGAAGAGTATGAGTTTTATGACTAGATTAGAACTAAAATTGCAGAGTTAGATAAAAAGTGAATAATTACCTAAAAATATTAATAAGTTGTTTTACTTAAACCCCATTTTGACCCTATATTGAAAATGTAGTTAAAAAGGGGGTATGTATCACTTACCTCTTTGTTCGCCAATATAATGCTATGAAGTTTTAATGAAATGGGTTGTTAAAAAGGGGTATGTTCTACTTACCCCCTTTTTTGCCAACAGAAATGATGCTGCATGTAGTTATCCCATAAAAGACTTTTTGACGTACTGACTAACATATTCACAGTACTTTTACCCCCTTTTTTTACCAGCATAGTAGCCCGTTTTAGCACATTTTGGCAGTCATAACTCATTTAGGCCATTTTTGGACTTACCCCCTTTTTCGCCAGCATGAGTGAAATATACTTAATAGCAAAAATATATGTTCATGTATATACAACATTATATAGGTGTTTCTTTTATATCAGTGTAGGCTTGGACACATCTATTATCTCAGTGAGCTACTATAATAACTGCCCATAATAAGAGAACTAACCTTAATCAGAGTTTTGATTTGTTGGGAATTTGGTATATCCTCAGGAGCTGCTGCCAGTATTAGCTGGGCTACCACCAAATAATGCTCACAAGGCATTTTTGTAAAGTTCTGAAAAGAAATAAAACACATGTTGAGTGTAAAAAGTTAATACATATTGAGCGTAAAACTTTTGAAGTGATAACATAAATTAAGTTCATAGGACCACAGAACAAGATCAACTTCATAATAGATAATTTTACTTACATGTTAAAATTGCCATTATTGTATTGTACTACTAAAAGGAAGTTTTAACCAGACAGTGATAAAGTTCTAGATTTTCAAAGGTGGTTACCCCCATCACAGTAAAAACCAGGTACTTAATACAAACCAGATGATATTCTTAACATAAGCCTTTAAATTTCATTAAAACCAAAGGATAAATTCATATGAACACAAAAGTCAAGTTCATAAAATCCATAACATGTTTAAATGATTACTGTACATATAAAATGTTCCCAGCCATCCTAAGCCATGAGCTTATTAGAACACAGTGTATAAAACCTGATAAAAAAAGAAAATAAGACTCGAAGAGTGAAAAAAATTCCTAATGGTAATGGTGTACAAAGTACTGTAAAAGGGGATGCACTGCAATATGGAAACTACAGAAGAATAAGAGTTAGTTTAATTACGTAACTACTGGAAAAGGTGCTTGTGGCAAAGCCGAGAAAAAGTTTTAAAATTAATAATTGTCAGTTTTGGCTTCTTGCAAAGGATCAATAGCATTCTTTATTGAAGCAACATCAGGAAAATTCCAAAGCAAAGATACTATAACATATATTTGTGGATCTTGGAAAGGCTTGGAAAGGCATCTGACTAAGTACTGAGACAATAAATGTGCATTAAAAAGGAAAAAGGGTACCGCAGAATGCTACCAAAAACTCACAAAGCTTAGAACTTGAATCTACCATAACACTAGATCTTGAAAGAAAACTATATCCAGTGTAACAAAAGACTTCGGTGTCCATCAAGGATCAGTAATGACCTCTATGCAGTTTATCATAATTAAGGAAAAATCTGAGGTAAGTGATAGAAATCTTTAAAAGTAGGAAAGTACAATTGAGAAAAGAGTATTGAAAATCAGTTTAAGCAAAACAAAACTTAAAGTGACTGGAAAGAAAAAGTACAGATTAAGTACAAAAAGGAAAGTGGTCAAGAATTTGTAGGAAAGGCAAGGTAGCACATTCTAACTACTGTATATAGTAGTTGCTGTCCACAAAATGACATTTTACCAAGATTGTTACCTGTACACTATCACTAAATTCTCTCTGGATAAGTCTCTTGAAAATAAAATAGTACCCTAGTGTATGTCAAAAGGGTTCTAAATTTACCAAAAGACATATGAAAGTGAAAATCTAAATCCTTAAGAAAAACTTCAAAATAAAAAAAAAAGCTGTTACCTTAGACTGGCTTTCTTCTTCCTTTTTCTCAGCTAATTTCTCATTCATCCATCCATTCTGGAGGAACTAAACGGCACCTACCCTCTGACGAAGATTTATCCCCAACCACAAAGGGACTTCCATTGGCAACCTAAAAAAAAAGAGAAAGTTTTCTTTTCTACTGCAAACCATATTAAAAAATGACACATTTAAGTCAAAATTAATGTTAAAACATAAATTATCCTTTATGTGACAAAATTAATGCAGCATTAAAATTATGTTGATAATTGATATTTTCATGATTCCTTGGAAATGGAATTGTATAGGCTTCACAAGAATGTCTGGTTTCTTTAAAATCAAAAATCCACAGTGATTAAAAAAGTTAAAAAAATTTTACCAGTTTAAAAAATATCAGTCAACAAGAATTTTACACATACACATATTCTAAGTAGTCCTACTTCGTCCTCAAAATACAACTATTTGGTGTAGGTGCTTTTAATCTCACAACTCAACAACCCATCATCGAATTTTAAAATGTATGAGAACCGATGGCACTTTTCCTCTAAAAACGTTCTTGCCAGATGTCTTACATTAAAGATTTTATTTGAGGGTAAAAACGCCTTAACTACAGTGGATATCTCTTTAGAAGCAATTTAGCTGCAGCTTGCTATGGTAGTCTGTCAGCCTCTTCATTACCAAATTTTATTTGTATTCCTCTGCTTTCAATGTTAAGGAACTACCTCAAAATCTTTTAAAAGCAAAGGGATGATTGAGTTACAATCACCAAGTGCCTGCAAAACACTACTTGAAGTAACCACCGTCCATAATTGCTATTTTCCAAACAGCTGTTAAAACACCATACAACTCTGCTATAAAAGCAGAAATTTCAAGAGGAAGTGCATACCCTACAATAACATGCATTACTATAAACTCCAAATCCAATGATAACACTGGCTTTGGAGCCACTAGAAAAGATATACTTAAAGCCACAGTATTACTCACCATGAGCCATAAAACTGAGCGGTATTACCCCTCCATCATACTGTATTACATTTCAAACCCCTGATGTACATTATTGGCAAAAATCTACTTTTGGCTAATATCATGGAGCTATTGGTATCTTGGAAAGACTACACTGCTAGTTAAAATTCCTCAATAGCTGTTTGCCATAAATCATAATGTAGTGGAGAGTTGAGATGTGCCTTCTATCCTTCTATCAGAAATGATTCTCATTATCTGTTGTTTTAAAAACAAAATAATGCAGAAATCTTTGCAACATATACAAGTACTCAAAGATAGAAGGCCATACATTTAGATCAAAAGAAGTAGCTTTTCAGCGCAAAGAAACGGGAATCAGCAATGATACAAATACCCTGTAGTTATGGCCTAATACTAAATAACCAGCATGGTGCAAAGCATCCAAAATCTTCAACTAGCTTGGGTGGCTGAAGAGTATATCTTGCACCCATGTAGAAGCTTTAAAAAATGAATTTTTTTTTTTTGTGAAATTAAGTTTAATATATAATTACCAAGTAATTATATACTACGCCCCGGGCGTAGTATATAACAAATACCCAGAGAAACACGTCACCTAATACCACCAAAAGTTAACACCCACTACCCAACCATAAAAACTGGAGGGTACTCCAGTACACTGTATCCCCAGACTCCTATAAAATCCAACACCATAATTCAAAGCAAAGAGAGGAAGGAATGCTTCCTATGCTTCCTCCCCCAACACCACACCAGCCACAGAAAAAGGACCCAAGGTACTGCAGCTATCGTAACTAGTTCCAACTTCCTTCAGATAATGCAATGCAAAGACTGGCTTACACCTCCAAAAGGTCATTTGCAATATTGCAGAGACACAAATTACATTTAAATGCCAAGAAGTGGCTACAGCCCTAATCTCATGAACCTTCATTCTACATAATGGGTAATTATCCTCTCCAAGAGTGAGGTTTATTTGAGCTTCTGCAATGAGGTCTCTAAGGAAGAATGCCAGGGCATTCTTTGACAGTAGGCATGTGGGATTCTTAACATAACACCATAAAGAAGCTGAAGGTCCATATATTCCCCTTGTTCTGTGGAGGTAATGTTTGAGGGCTCTTACAGGACAAGACTCTCTCTCTCTCTCTCTCTCTCTCTCTCTCTCTCTCTCTCTCTCTCTCTCTCTCTCTCTCTCTCTCTCTCTCTCTCTCTCTCTCTCTCTCTCTCTCGGACCTAAAATATCTGACTAGCTCTTAATCACAAAAGAGCGAGGCCAAGGATTGGAAATTAACTTGTTCTTGGCTAGAAATCCCAAGGAAAATGAGCAAACAGTAATTCCTTGGGAGAAGCCCACTCTCTTATCTATAGCATGGATCTCACTTATCCTTATTGCTGTAGCCAAATTTACCAGAAAAAGTTACTTAATCGTCAAATCTCTGAGAGAGATTGAATAAGGCTCAAAATGTGGACTTGACAACCACTTGAGTATCACATCAAGGTTTTAAGGTACTACTGCCACCTCTTTCTGTCTTGTGGTGTTAAAAGATCTGATTAAATCTGACAAGTCCTGATTGATGGTAAATCCACTCCCTTGTGACAGAAGACAGAACTCGACATTGCTCTACAGCCCTTGATCGTCAAAGTGGTCAGGCCCCTATACATGTCTTCAAATATATATGAAAATCTGCTATTCCAGCTATAGATGTTGAGAAAGATGTCATTGTGGTTTTTGCACCATGCTTGTAAGATAGTCCACTTCGCCTGATATACTTTATCAGAGGACTGTCGTCTGCACCTGGCGATAGCTTGCGAATCTGTTCTTGAAAACCTTTCTTGCACAAGTTTCCTGATAGTAAGAATCCTGTAAGGGGCAGAGAGGACAAGCCCTGATGAAACGTCAAAACTGGGGTGTTTGAGAAGCTAAGTCTTTTGTGGCAGTAGTCTTGGGAGTCCACCAATAGTTCTATCAGGTCTGGGAAACTTTGTTGGCCAAAAGGGTGCTACTAGAATCATGGAAACATTCTAGTGGCTCTGAAATTTATTACTTGCCTGATCATAATCAGAGGTGGAAAGGCATAGAGGTGTTTGCCCAACCAGTCTTGAAGCATGGAATCTGTTGCCCATGCCAAGAGGCAGACAGTTGTTTCTTGATGTGGTGAACAAATCCAACGTCGGTGTTTCCCACAACTTCCAGAGATCCAGGCAACTTGATCTGCCACAACGCTGAGTTTTCCCTGAATCATGTCAGAAGGATGGTCTGATTACGATTTGCCCAATGATCTTTCGTTACCTCATAAAGGGGGAAAAAAAAAAGTGTGTTCCCCCTTGGTTCTTTATGAATTCTTTAACATTTGTGTGCTAATTATCTTGTTTCTGAGACCACTTCCCTGAGTCTTCCTTGTCTCCTAAAATCGTTGTGAAATTCTTCGTTCTACACTCCACCAACATAGATCTAACTTTATTTGAGAGTCACTGGGAACACCACCTTCCACGATTCTTAAAAAATAATGAAGCAGTCTCATATGAAGTCTGCCCAGGTGAACGAACTGTTCTATTGATGATAATGTCCCTAGGAAACTCATCAAATCATTCGCAGAACATTGGTTTAGAAGGAGACACATGTTGACCTTCAGACGCGTTTCCACTCTTTTCAGGGATGGAGAAACAGAAACCTGAAAATTTTGAGTCTATTATCATCCCAAAAAACAAAATTTTTTGAAAAGGAATTAACTGAGATTTCAGAATATTTATCATCAAGCCCAGGTTGTGGGCTAGTAGAAGGGGTATCTGGAGTTCCCCTGAACATTAACTCTGATTGGGTTCAAGGGAGCCAATCATCGATGTAGGGGATGTCCTTACTTCCCCCAAACGCAGCCATTTCATTAAGGGGGCGAGAACTCTTGTAAAAACCTGTGGCCCGTCGAAAGACTGAAACACAGTGCATAGAATTGGAACACTTTGTTCCCGTAGACAAACCTTAAGAATTTCCTCGATTCCTGGTTATAGGAACATGGAAATATGCACCCTGCCTGCATATCTAAGGATGTCATCCAGTCTCCCTGGCAAATGGATGACAGAATGGCACAATTTGTCTTCAACATGATGACATTCAGCTCATTGACGTCTAGTATGGGCCTCCAGCCCTGATGCTTTTGGTACCACAAACAGGCAGTTGTAAAAGCCAGGGGAGTTCACATTCTCTACCTTGTCTATTGCCACCTTTTCTATGAGACAAGACTACCTCTGAGAGGGCTAAAGCGTTCTTTGAGCATTTGAGTAAGCTGTTATTGCCACTGGGAGTTGGTTAAAGGTGGCCTTTCTTTGAAGGGGATAGTGTAACCATCCCCCAATACATTGACTATCCATGACTATGCCTTCTGTCTCTCCATTCCTTCCAAAAAAGGAGTCTGGCCCTTACCGCAGTTTGGATGACAGGATCCTCACTTACATCCTGAACATTTAGAAGAGGACTTCTCCATTGCCCTGGGGTTGAATCTGCTACCAGATCGAGATCCAGATAGGGATCTATGATGACTGCCATGAAAAGGCCGCATCTGTAGTAGAGCTATTGTCCTGGACGGGTGTACCAAAACTTCCTTTGGAAGTCTAGAGGATTGAGACAGAAGACCCTAAGTACCAACAGTCCCTGTTTATCAGTGGCCTCGATTATTGGTGATCCAGCTCTATGGGGCTTGTCTTGTGCTGGAAATCACTGAAAAGTTACATTTTTATGATAAAATTACGTAGATTTTACACATAATTACCTGTAGCTTTAATCAGGTAATTACTTGGTAAGTTACATGTGTAAAATTGGTGATTTTCGACGCTGAAATGCGCCAATTTCCAGTTATCAGCATCAATACATACCCAATAGAAATGCCATTAACCAGCTATTGGCGCCAATAGGAAGAAAATCTGCAATTTTCGGTTATTGGTGATTTCTCTAACTTGTCTAGGTGATTAGTTTATTGGTGAATTCTCTAACTTGTCCAGGTGATTACTTAAGTCCTCCACTTCCCCTGATCCCAGTCTTTACATTTGTCGCATGTGAGATTTACACAACAATTTTGACCCATACACTGGCAACAAATAGTGTGAGTCGTATTTAATGGAGCGTAATCCTGGTATTGCAGTCTTTGCTGCAAAGCCGGATACTAGATGAACTGGATTCGGACATCTCAAGTCACAGTAGGTAAATGTCAAACCAATTAACCCTTAATGGTTGGATTGCTCCTAAGGAGTAGTAACAACATCTTTAGGGTGGTGGACAGATTGATCCTGTAGATAAACGATATTAAGCGCCATCGATTTCAAAAGAATCCGGCGGGAAAGGGGTGCCAATACTTTTATAACCCATAAATTCACTAATGGCAACTTTTACACAGGCTAAAATCACGAGTTTGGGCATCTCAGGACTTCAGTTCTGCTTCTGACTTGAATGGGGAATGTAGTGCATCTCTCTCTCACATGACGTCTTTTTGTAAATTTGCTCCTAAATATACCAAGGGGTTGCTGTTGGTTTTTGTTTGTCTTTTACGATAGTATGTCAGTTGTAAATGTAATTTTGCAAAAAAGAAAGTGCAAAAAATATAAACACTGTACAAATAAAAAAGAAAGTTACTGAATCTTCGTTCTTGGTAAATTTACGTAAATATTTTTCAACAAACATTTAAAGAATTTGTTACTAATCTTATTTCTTATCTGTTTTGATATTGTGTGAGTTGTAATTATAATTTTACAAATAACAAAAAAAATAAAATTATTTATTAGAAAAAAATGCATATATAAGTTGGTAAAATTTACGATTGTCTTGTAAAAGAGGTCCAACAAGGAGTTGTAAATAGTACAGTAACCTCCCCATTAACACGAGGGTTACGTTCCTGGAGATGTCGTGTTAGCCGAATTCGTGTTAACAGGGAAAATTTATTAGAATATTTTTTCTTTCACCATGTGCATTTGCACATCTTCCTCTTTCCATTGATGTGTTTTTTTTTTCAAATTGCCAACCTCAAAGTTTTGCCGTCATGGGATGCTGCATATTGATATATTACTACCCAGCTCCTAAGCTAAATAAGCTAATATAATTTTAGCAAGGAAAGCTACCAAACTCAATGAGTACTTCACCAAACATGGGATGGAAAACCCATTAAAAAATTCAAACCACAGCTGACCAAACTATAGACATGCACAGCGACCAAACAATAAACATGCAGTCATTGAATGGCAGAAATGAATTGAGCTCTTTAGCTATGTTGTACCTATGCTTCCCGAAGTGGGAGGTGCAGTTACCAACACCAAAAACAAAAGAATCGCTCCCATGAATTTCCAAATCTAAGATGCTGCGAAAGTAGAAATTATAGCTATGTAGTTACTTGGTATGTAGTTACTTCATAAGTTACTTGTATAAACCAATATTTATAGTATGTATATGTATTTCTCATAAGTATTAGCAGAAAATACATAAATCACCTAACAATTTGAGGATTTAACAACTGAATATGTTATTGTTATAATACAATTAAGTTTGTTCATACTTACCTGGCAGATATATATATAGCTGTATTCTCCGAAGTCCGACAGAGCTTTCAAAACTCGCGGCACACGCAGTGGGCGGCCAGGTGGTAGTACCCATTCCCGCCGCGGGGAGGCGGATATCAGGAACCATTCCATTTTCTATTCATATTTTTATCAGTGCCACTGTCTCCTGAGGGGAGGTGGGGTGGGCACTTAATTATATATATCTGCCAGGTAAGTATGAACAAACTTAATTGTCTTATACAATAACATTTTGTTCATGAAACTTACCTGACAGATATATATAGCTGAATCCCACCTTCGGATGGTGGGAAGAGACAGAATAGGATTTGTAGGAAACTTAAATTAAGTAGATGATGTACACCTTGGTTTCCTCACCTGTTAGCAAAGTAGACTCTGTGATCACTGTCACTTAAGCCTGCTTGTGCTTAATCAGAGTTGCCAGCCAGGTGGAGACCTGTAGTGCTGGTGCGCTCTGGATGCTCTGTCAACGGGACGTGACCTCAATGTGACAAGAGCATAGAGCCATACAAATGAGGGCAACGAAGCAACTGACCACCACCTGACAACTATCCAAGACCCCCTGAACACTAAGCTAAGAGATGGGAGGTCTTCACCAAAGCCTCACCACAACAACACAACAACTAAAAAACTAACCTAAACCTAACTAAGGGATAGGGAGAGAGCTACCTTCAGCCCCCAAGACTGTGTCTGCAGAAACGTATGGCCCAAGAGAACAACAGTCCTCGTATATCGTTCTCACATCTCTCAAGTAAGTTGTGAGGCTTGAATACTGAATTGCTCCTCCAAAGGTGGCGTCAAGGATGTCCTTGATCGACATGTTCCTTTGGAAGGCAAGCGAGGTTGCGACAGCTCTGACCTCGTGAGCTTTTCACTCGCAAGAGGCTCAAATCGATCTTCTGGTAAGACGAATGAGCCTCTTTAATGACGTCCCTCAGAAAGAACGCCAAAGCATTCTTGGATAATGGTATATCGGGCCGTTTAACCGAACACCAGAGATTATCTGAGGGACCTCGTACTTCCTTAGTCTTGTGGACATAAAACTTTAGAGCCCTGACAGGGCACAGGACTCTCTCAGGTTCTTGGCCCACAAGGCTTGTCATACCCTTAATTTCAAAGCTCCTTGGCCAAGGGTTTGACGGGTTTTTCATTCTTTGCTAAGAAAGTGGACTCAAAGAGCAGACCGCATTGTCACCTTTGAAGCCCACTCGCTTACAAATGGCTTGAATTTCGCTAACTCTCTTCGCCGTCGCCAGAGCAGTTAGGAAAAGAGCCTTCTTCGTCAAGTTTCTAAGAGACGCTTCATGGAGAGGTTCGAAAGGACTCGACATTAACAGTCTAAGACTAAATCTAAGTTCCAAGAAGGAGGAGGCCTCGCCTGAGGTATCTTGATGTCTCAAATGATCTCAGGAGATCGTGAAGATCTCTGTTGTCAGACAGGTCTAGTCCTCTGTGTCGGAAGACTGCTGACAGCATACTCTTATATCCCTTGATGGTCGGGACCGCCAGCTTCTGCACATTTCTTAAAAATAGCAGGAAATCGGCTATCTGGCTCACAGAGGTAGTGGAAGAGGAAATTCCCTCCTTTCTACACCATGCCCTGAAGGAAGCCCACTTCGACTGGTAAACAGCTCTCGAGGAAGTCCTCCTAGCGTTGGCGATCGCCTTTGCAGCTGCTTTAGAAAAACCTCTCGCTCTGGCCAACTTTTCGATAGTCTGAACGCAGTCAGACCCAGAGCGGAGAGGTTTCGGTGATATCTTGCGAAGTGGGGCTGTCTGAGTAGATCTTTCCTCCAGGGCAACGTCCTCGGAAAGTCTATGATGAAGGACATTACCTCCGTGAACCATTCCTTCGCGGGCCACATCGGGGGCGATCAGGGTCAACCTCGTCCCCTCCGATGCCCGCGAACTTCCTTACTACTTCCCCCATGATCTTGAATGGCGGGAAGGCATACAAGTCCAGGTTCGTCAGTCCCAGAGCAGAGCGTCTATAGCGACTGCTCCCGGACCCAGCACAGGGGAGCAATAAAGAGGCAACCTCTTTGTTCTCGACGTCACAAATAGGTCGACTAACGGACACCCCCACAGTCTCCAGAGCTCTCGACAGACGTCCTGGTGCAACGTCCCATTCCGTCGGCAGGATCTGATCCTGTCGACTGAGAAGGTCTGCTCTGACGTTCTGGACTCTGCGATAAATCTCGTCAGGATCCTTATCAGTCTCGCATCTGCCCACAGCAGAATCTCCCTCGCTAAATAAAAAAGAGGACGGGAGTGTGTACCTCCCTGATTCTTTAGGTACGCAAGGGCTGTGTTGTCCGAGTTGACTTGGACTACTTTCTCTGCAACCTTTTGTTGGAAGAACTGTAGCGCCAGAAAAAAACCGCCGCTAGTTCCTTCACATTGATGTGCCAGGACACCTGTTCCCCCCTCCAGGTGCCTGACACTTCCTCCCCTCCTAGTGTTGCTCCCCATCCCGACACCGAGGCGTCGGAAAACAACACTAGGTCTGGGCTCAGAAGCTTTAGGGACAACCCCTCTCGAAACTTCCGAGGATCTAACCACCATCTTAGATGGTTCTTCACCGATTTGGTGATGAAAAGGGTCGCATCCAGATCCTCTCTGACTCTCCATTCGTCTGCTAAGAAAAACTGGAGAGGTCTGAGGTGTAGTCTTACAGGGAAACAAACTTTTCCAGCGAGGAAATGGTCCCCAGCAGAACTCATCCACTCCCTCGCCGAGCAAGCTTCCTTCCCCAGGAAGGCCGAAACTCTCTCTAAGCCTTGCAGCTGTCGTTCCTGGGACGGAAACGCTCGAAAAGAGCCACTGAAATCCATCTGAATCCCCATATACACGATGGACTGTGTTGGGGTCAGATGCGACTTTTCGAGGTTGACCAGAAGTCCCAGGGACTTCGCCAAGGCCAACGTGAAGTGAAGGTCCTTCAGACACCTTTCTTCTGACGATGCTCTGATAAGCCAATCGTCGAGATACAGGGACACTCTTTATTCCTGCCGAATGTAACCACCTCTGCTACGTTTTTTCATGAGCATGGTAAATACCATCGGAGCCGTGCTTAAACCGAAACAAAGGGCTCGGAATTGCCAAACTTTGTCCTTAGCATAAACCTCAGAAACTTTCTTGAAAGATGGTGGTAGGCACGTGAAAGTATGCGTCCTGTAGGTCCAAGGACACCATCCAAGTCGCCCGGTCTTAAGGCTCCTAGAACCGACTGAGGTGTTTCCATCTTGAATTTTTTCTTTTCTATGAAAAGATTCAGGCTGCTTACGTCCAAGACTGGACGCCACCCCGACGACTGCTTTGGTACCAGGAAAAGTCTGTTGTAATATCCTGGTGACCCCAGGTCTAAGACCTGCTCCACCGCTCTTTTCTTGATCATTTGATCTAAAAGATCTAAAAGAACCTGATGTTTCTCCCCTTGATACGACGGGGAAAGATCTCTGGGAGTCGTAGATAGAGGAGGAGGGTCCACAAAGGGGATCTTGTACCCCTGTTCCACTATCTTGAGGGACCACGCATCTGTATCTCTCTCTCTCTCCACGCCCCCGCAAAGAACTTTAGCCTGGCTCCGACCGGCATCTGAAGGACTCTCTCTCACTTAGAGGATTTAGGTTTGAAGGAACCTCTTCCTCTTGCAAGCCCTCTCCCTCGAGGAGCAGACTCTCGAGGGAGGAGCGCCACTGAAAAGGGTTTAACCTTCCTAGGGGGTCGTCCAAAAGACAACGTGGTAGGGACTGCGGCGTCTTGAAGACTGGGCCAAGAGGTCCTGGGTTAGCCTTTCATCTTGGTATCTCACTGCCAGGTCCTTTACCATAGCCTGGGGGAAGAGATGGCTCGAAAGAGGTGCAAAGAGAAGCTCCGCTTTCCTGCGATGCAGAAACAGACCTAGCTGTAAAATTGCAGAAAAGCGCTCTCTTCTTGAGGAAAGCAGTGCCGAAATGAGACACTAACTCTTCCGAAACCATCCCTGACGGCCTTGTCCATGCAAGATAACACATTGGACAGCTCCCCCAGACTCAAAGAATCAGGACTCCTAGATTGAAGATCCAGGACTCCTAGGCACCAGTCTAGAAAGTTAAAGACTTCCAGAGTCCTTAACAGACCTTTCATGTGATGGTCAATCTCCGTTGGTGTCCATGAAATCTTAGCGGTCGATAAAAGAGATCTCTTTCTGGGCAATCGACCAGACTAGCAAAGTCCCCTTGGGAAGACGACGGGATCTTAACTCCTACTTCACCTTTGGTCTCATACCAAATGCCGCCTTTCCCACTGAGTCTTGAAGGCGGAAGGGCGAAAGTCGACTTGCCCTGATCTTTCCGACGTTCCATCCAATCCTGCAACTTCTGAACGCTCTCTTAGTGGGACAAGGAAGTTTCATCTCCACCACCTCCGGAAACTTGCACGACTTCGATGACGAAAAACTGAGAGGGTGGAGACTTGGGAGCTGCAGGCTGGAACTTCTCACCAAAAGAAGAACGTAAAAGTCGAACCAGCACCTTGTAGTCGGAAACGACGAAACTGACGGCTGTTCTTCCTCAACTGAGTCCGCCGGACTACTAAGCTCTCCTTCCTCCCGAAGAGGCAAAGGAGATTGAACCTCTGGAGAGGGCGTGCGCCCAGCGGGTCTAGCCTTCAACAAAGGCTTTCGAGGATGACTAATATCAGCCTCTTCAAAGCGACCGACCTTCTGTCGATCCTTAGAGCTCGAACCACGAAGAGCGTCCTGACCGCGCTGCGCGTCAAGAGAGGCTACTCTTAGTCGCTCTCGAGGAGCGTCCTTACGTTTTACGCTCAAGCGTCCAGCTTTCGCTTTCAAAGCGTCCTTCTGGGCGCTCTCGAAAGCCTTCTCAACAGGTTCTTTAAAGCGTCAAGCAAAACATCGCCGACGAGGCGTCTTCAAAAGCGTCCTGCTGCAGCCGTCTTCAAAGCTCCTCCAAGTGTCCCGCCGAGCGTCCTCAAGGCGTCCTGACGTGCGGGTGGAGACAGAGACGAACGAGGAGACGGAGAAGGAGACTGCCTCGTCCTCTTGACAGGCAGTCTAGCGTCCTTCCTTCGTTTAGGCTCAACTGCTGCTGGGCGAGTCTTCTGAGCCATTAAGGCCGACAATTGGTCTTGAAGAGACACAAGAATATCTTCGTTGGTGAAGAAACGAGAGGAGGTGAAGGGCTGCGCCTGCGAGAAGACGAGGGGCGAGGGGACGCCTCCTTCCCTTCCTCACAGGTACAGCAACCTGCCTCTCGAGGCGCGAGAGAAGCGCTTCTCAGCGTCGTCCTCGGATGACGTCCTACGACGACGTCCTACCTCTCTTCTGTGGAGGAAACGCGTCATATGACGCAGGCGAAGACCGCAACGATAGCGGAGAGAGGGGACGTAACGCGTCCTCCCTGGAAAAGTTCCTTTTTGGTTCCAACGGACGCGAGTCTCTCCGAGCGCTCCACCCCTTGCGCGGGGAGGGCGCCTCGGAGGACGAAAAACAGTCCTTAAGGATGCGAGCCTGAGCACGCTCCTTGGCAGCCTGGGAATGTACAACAGGTCCTGCCCCTAAGGACGCCAGATCGGTGGGAGCCCCCGTAACCCTCTTGCGGCTTTCGACATGCCCACTCCCTGAGTTCTGGGAGTCCGACAGAGGTCTAGACCTAGAGGCATTATGGGGCCGATCTGACGCCCCCTCCACAACACTAGGGGCACGATCACACACTTTACTCGAGCCGTTTTCTAGGGCCAACACTTTGGACTCTAGAGTGCGTAACGACTCTAGAATCAGAGAAAGGGCATTACCTTCTCCAGACACAGAACTAGGGCCCTCAGGCAACAACACAGGATTAGGTGAAGCAAATTCTACTGGTGTTAAAATAGGAGAAATGTTACTTCCCTTACCTTTCGTAGAACCGCTCTTGGAGGAAGACCTCCTGATCCTATCGCGCTCCAACTTACGCCGATAGGATTCATACACCTTCCATTCATCCTCAGTCAAACTTTTGCATTCAATGCAACGATCATCCAGCAAACAAACATGCCCCCTACACCCCATACATACTGTGTGGGGGTCTACCGATGATTTCGGTAGCCTCACCTTGCAATCACTTCTCACACACACTCTGAAGCTCACTGAACTTGATCCCGACATCACGTTCATAGAAAAGCCAATCCAAAATCCAAAAACAGTCCACTATCGCGTATGCCAATCCAACAATCCAGAGTCAAAACCAAAAGTCAATCCAGATACTTATAACGAGTCAAATCCAAAAATCCTGGGCGGAGGTCTGTAAACAGGTGTTTACCGACCGGCGACAGAAAAAAATATGAATAGAAAATGGGAATGGTTCCTGATATCCGCCTCCCAGCGGCGGGAATGGGTACTACCACCTGGCCGCCCACTGCGTGTGCCGCGAGTTTTGAAATTCTGTCGGACTTCGGAGAATACAGCTATATATATATCTGTCAGGTAAGTTTCATGAACAAAACATAAATTTTTATGGGAAATCAATTTTATTTCCATGTCTTACTTTCCTAGTAATCTCAAATTCAGAGCTCTCAAAATGTCAGATGAAATACCATTTCAAGGTTTACTACAGCGTCCGATTAGAAAGATGTGTCAAGTGCACATGATACATATATACAACCACAGTGAACTTTACTCCACTCAAAAATTTTAAATAATACCAGTAACCACTAACCTGGATTAAAAGGACCAACATCTCCAGATATCAGGTAAAGTTTGTCTTGTGAAAAATTGGGCACAATGGTGATCGGCAATTTCTCTGCTAAAAATTCAACCTCTGCTGAATCCATTTTATCTGAAAATTCAAAGATCAAAGTTATCTATTTTATAAGGAAAAACAATTCATTTTATCAGCATCCATAATGGTCTATGTTTAGTAAGAGTGCTTACATGCTGTACTAATTATAGTATTAACCACTATACGGTGATCATAAGTATGTATTGGGACTGTTGTTGTAGTAAAGGAGCTAAAATACGAAGAATAAGACCACTTGACCCCCACTGTGCATGCACACTAAGTTTTTAGCGTCCTAGTTCACTTCCGCTCTTTACAGCAGTGCTTTGAAGGAACATGTAGTGTGTGGTCGTCACATTGACTATGATGGAGAAAGTTGAGGAGAGAATCTACATCAAATTTTGCCAAAAGTTTGGCAATATCCACTCACAGACCTACACAAAGTTGCAAAAAGTACATGGAGAGGAGTATATGAGCCGCACGAGTGTACAAGTGGTTCAGATGTTTTCAAGATGCCCAACAAAATGTTGATAGTGATAAATGTTCTGGGAGACCCACAACCAGCAGAACTAAGAAAACATCCTTTTCTTTAACTACAAGGGAATTGTTCATAATGAGTATGCTCCACCTAGTCAGACAGTAAATAGGAAGTACTACTGTGTCAGAAAAGGCCAGAATTGCATGCATCTAGTGAGATGCAATTGCACCATGACAAAGCACCTCTCCATTCAGTGCAGCATGTATAGCAGTTTTTGGCCAAGCACAACATACCCCAGGTCCGACAGCCACTGTACTCCGCGTATCTCACCCATTGTGACTTTTTCCCTCATTCCAGAAATCAAATCCCACTTGAAAGGAAGAAGATTTCAGGAATTCAAGGAGATCCAAGTGAATGCAACAAGTCAGCAGATGATTATCCCAGAAAACAAGTTCTAGGAATGCTTCCATCAATGGATACAGCACTGAATAAAGTGTGTAGCTTCTGAAGGGGACTATACTTTAAAGGAAATTAAATGCAAAAATATGTATTGCAGTTTTCTTTTTTATAGCAACAGTCTTGATACTTTATGATCACACCTCACCATTACTTACATACAGTAAGACAAAGGGCAAAGATTAAGAGTTCAATATTGTACATGCATTCACTGATATATGAACTCTTAAGTGAAGCCATGATTCTAGCCGAAAGTTTCACACCCCTACTTCCAATACTAACCGAGAAAGAAAGCAGCTTTAAAAAGTTAAAAATCAAAACTAACTAGGGGTTAGCTACATGAGTAACTGCAAATATGCAATGTACATGTAAAGGTAATGAGTACACTGTAAGGAAACATTATTTACTTGTCCCACCTACACACAATACTAATTCAGGGTAAGGAAATGGGCACTCCTGTGTAATAATATATAGTTTGTGAGTTATGAAAAAATAAAATTATCTAAACATACTCTATATGACTTAGTACAATATACATACCCCATGCAGAACCCAATTTTAAACAAGCTAAGGAACAAAATGAAACCAATGATTATGGCCAGAATGACTGATGAGGCTGAAAATCAGGACCTAAATACAAATCCCTAAAGTTCTTGATCAAGACCTGACTTTTCATATACAAATCCACTAAAGTTCTTTATGGTAACCTTTCTGCAATAGCATCATCTCTAAACACATCTTTCTCACCTATCTGAAAGTATGCATCAAAGTCCTGGGGCACCCTAATGATGCAAAATGTTTCTTCTATGTGACTCTGAACCAGCCATAGTTTGGAGGGATTCAATGGGTAGAAACATTTTCTAAAAACAAAGCTGATTTTATTCTTAAACAAAGCCATCACTTTATAACTACCTCCCTTTACAGACACATTAAAAAATATTGTGATCCCGGTCATCATCCACACACAGAGGCTCCCCTGTCCCTATACTAGCAGACAGCAGTGCTATGCATTGCAAGGAACAGTCTGCAGGTTATGTGGGGTAGGATAGTGGACAAATTACACTATAAAGTGTCAGGGCATGTCAAAAATGATATTATTATAATACAATTAAGTTTGTTCATACTTACCTGGCAGATATATATATAGCTGTATTCTCTGACGTCCGACAGAATTTCAAAACTCGCGGCACACGCAGTGGGCGGCCAGGTGGTAGTACCCATTCCCGCCGCTGGGAGGCGGATATCAGGAACTATTCCCATTTTCTATTCATATTTTTTAGTGCCACTGTCTCCTGAGGGGAGGTGGGTGGGCACTTAATTATATATATCTGCCAGGTAAGTATAAACAAACTTAATTGTATTATAACAATATCATTTTGTTCATGAAACTTACCTGTCAGATATATATATAGCTGAATCCCACCTTTGGAGGGTGGGAAGAGACAGAATAGGATTTTAGGAAACAAATCTATGTAGATGATAGACATCTTGGTTCCTTACCTGTTAGCATAGCTGACTTCGTGATTACTGTCACCCAAGCCTGCCTCTGCTTTACTAGAGTTGCCAGCGAGGTAGGGACCTGTAATGCTGGTGCGCTCTAGATGATCTGTCAACGGGGGCGTGACCACAATTTGACCAGACCTTATGACCATACCAATATGAGGGCAATGAAGCAAAAAAACCACCACCTGACCAACTAAGCAAATTCAACTTTAAGTTAAACTAAACGATTGGAAGACCTCCTCTGAGGATCTACCCAACAACCAAAAAACGCAAAATAAAAACTATACCTAACCATTATCTAGAGGATAGGAAAAGAGCTACTTCCAGCCCCCAAAACTGTGTCTGCAGAAATGTATGGCCCTAGAGAACAGCAGTTCTCGTACGTCGTCCTCACATCTCTTAAATAATGTGAGCCAAATACTGAGTTGCTCCTCCAAAAGGTGGCATCAAGAATGTCCTTGAGTGCCATATTCTTTTGGAAGGCTAGCAAGGTTGCAACAGCTCTAACTTCCATGAGCGTTCACTCGCAGGAGGCTCAAATCAGTCTTCTTGCAAGATGAATGAGCCTCTTTAATAATGTCCCTTAGGAAAAGAGCCAGCGCATTTTTCTTCGATAAAGGTAAATCTAGTCTCTTCACTGAGCACCATAAATTACCCGAAGGACCTCTTACTTCCTTCGTTTTTTGTAAATAAAATTTTAGAGCCCTAACAGGGCACAGGACTCTCTCTGGTTCTCGACCAACTAAGTCCGTCATTCCCTTGATTTCAAAGCTCTTGGGCCAAGGGTTGGACGGGTTCTCGTTCTTGGCCAAGAACGTGGGACTCAAAGAGCAGACAGCATTATCTCCTTTTGAAGCCCACATGTTCACTGATGGCCTGAATTTTTCGCTAATTCTCTTCGCCGTCACCAGAGCAGTTAGGAAAAGCCGCCCTTTCTAGTCAAGTTTTTTAAGAGATGCTGCGTGGAGAGGCTCGAACAGACTTGACATCAGATGTCTTAAAACAACATCTAAGTTCCAGGAAGGAAGCCTACCCTGAACTATCTTTGTGGCTTCAAACGATCTTAAGAGATCTTGAAGATCCCTGTTGTCAGCAAGATCCAGGCCTCTGTGTCGAAAGACTGCTGACAACATGCTTCTATATCCCTTAATATTGGACTGACGAATCCTCTGAACATTCCTTAGGTACAGAAGGAAGTCGGCTATCTTGCTCACAGAGTCGTGGTAGAGGAAATTCCTCCCTTCTACACCAACCCCTGAAGGAAGCCCACTTCGACTGGTATACTGCACGCGATGACGGCATCCTTGCGTTGGCGATCACTTTTAACACTGATTTAGAAAAAACTCTCGCTCTCCAACTTTTCGATAGCCTGACACTTCTTCCCCTCCTAGTGTTGCTCCCCAGCCCGAAGTGGATGCGTCGGAAAACAACACTAGGTCAGGGCTCTGAAGTTTTAGGGACAAACCCTCTAGAAACTTGTTTGGATCGAGCCACCATCTTAAATGGCTCTTTACAGACTTGGAGATCTTCAAGGTCGCTTCTAGATCCTGCTTGACCGTTCCATTCCTCTACTAGGCAAAATTGGAGAGGTCTGAGGTGCATCTCCCCCGGGAAACAAACTTTTCCAGCAAGGAATGTCCTCAGCAGACTCATCCTTCCCTACCGGCAAGTTTCCTCCCCAGGAAGTCTGAAACTTTCTCTAACGCCTTGCTGCTGTCGTTCCTGGGACAGAAACACTCGAAAAGCCACTGAATCCATCTGAATCCCCAGATACACGATGGACTGTGTTGGGGTCAGATGTGACTTTTTGAGGTTGACCAGAAGTCCCAGGGACTTCGCCAAGGCTAACGTTAACTGAAGGTCCTTCAGACACCTCTCTTCTGAAGACGCTCTGATGAGCCAGTCGTCGAGATAAAGAGAGATCCTTATTCCTGAAGAATGTAACCATCTCGCTACATTCTTCATCAGAATAGTGAACACCATCGGGGCCGAGCTTAATCCAAAACAAAGAGCTCTGAATTGCCATACTTTGCCTTTTAGCACAAATCGCAGGTACTTTCTTGAGAGAGGGTGGATAGGAACGTGAAAGTATGCGTCCTGCAGGTCTAAGACACCATCCAGCTCGCCCGGTCTCAAGGCGTTTCCATCTTGAATTTTTTCTTTTCTATGAAAAGGTTCAGCCTGCTCACATCCAGGACTGGACGCCATCCCGTCGACTGCTTTGGTACCAGGAAATGTCTGTTGTAAAATCCTGGTGACCCCAGGTCTAAGACCTGTTCCACCGCTCTCTTTTTGACCATTTAGTCTAGAAGGTCGAATAAGATCAGTTGTTTCTCCCGCTGGTACGAAGGAGAAAGATCCCTGGGAGTTGTGCACAGAGGAGGAGGTACCATAAAGGGAATCTTGTACCCCTGTTCTAGATCTTGAGGGACAGATGTCCGTACCCCTCTCTCTCCACGCTCCTGCAAAGTACTTCAGTCTGGCTCTGACTGGTGTCTGAAGGACAAAGTCCTCCACTTCTTTCCTCTCGGCTTGAAAGGAGCTCTGCCTCTGGAAAGGACTCTCCCCCGAGGAGGTGGGATCTCGAGGGGGGGAGGTGCCCCATTAAAGGGCTTCAGCTTCCTAGGAAGCTGAAGAAGACGTCCAGAAGAAGACGTCAAAGGGACTGCGGGACGTCTGGCGGACTGGGCTAGGAGGTCCTGTGTAGCCTTCTCTTGCAGACTGATTGCAAGGTCCTTAACCAAGGTCTGGGGGAAAAGATGGTTCGAAAGAGGGGAGGCAAAAAGCAACTCTGCCCTCTGAGAAGGAGAAACCGACTTTGCTGTAAAAATTACAGAAAAGAGCTCTCTTCTTCAACAGGCCCGTACCGAAGTGCGACGCCAACTCCTCCGAACCATCTCGACGGCCTTGTCCATGCATGCTAATACGTACACTGGACAGACTCCCCCAGACTGATAGAGTCCGGACTCCTAGATGAACATCTAGGACTCCCAAGCACCAGTCCAAAAAGTTAAAAGACTTCCAGAGTCCTCAAAAGTCCTTCAAGATGATGATCCATCTCCGTTGGGGTCCAAGATATCTTCACTGAAGAAAGTAGAGACCTCCTCTGAGCATCTACAAGAATGGCAAAATCGCCTTGTGCCGATGAAGGGATTCTCAAACCACCTCCTCTCTGGTCTCGTACCAAAATGATATTTTCATGATAAAATAAAGTTTCACATATACTTACCGAACAGTTACATAGCTTATAGCTTCTTACCTACGGCAGTCGAAATTCAAATTGTTGGCCGCCAGCGGCGTTGCTATCTTAAGTATAGGTGATACAAGACCCGCCCACATCCGGGAACCCTGGGTACTGCTAGCCTTCTACCGTCAATTTTTCGTTTAGCCGACACGTCCATCTGTGGGGAGGTGGGTGGGCTTTGATTATGTAACTGTTCGGTAAGTATATGTGAAAACTTTATTTTATCATGAAAATATCATTTTCACATAAGTGACTTACCGAACAGTTACATAGCTGAATCCAAACTACCCGGAAGGAGGGTAGATGGACTACATAAAAATGACAGTAAGACCACATTAAACAGCAAATGTTGCAGTACCCTACCTTGTGAGAGAGCAGCTGCAGGAGAATACTGCCTCTGGTTGGCGCTCTCATCACTCGTAGGAGACGTGGCAGTATAGGGCCAGGTCGCCCTACTTAGTGGGATTTTGTAACCATGGCAGACCGTTTGGTTGACAAAATATTAAAAAACAGATAATGCCCTTGCCCTGGGCTTCAGAAACCAGATAAACAACAGACCATCACCTATACCAAAAATAATGACATACTCAAAAGTAATAAATAAGATCTGGAGGTTCTCCAAAGCACTATGAGCCTCCAGTCTGCCCACGGACTCAACAACCTATAACAAGGCGAGGAGACAGTAGAGGATAGAAAGTTCCCCTATGTTTCCTTTCCCAACACCATGCCCGCTACCGACAAATGACCCAAATTTACAACAACTATCATAGGTAGCCTCTACATCTTCAGTAAAATGAGGCGAACACAGATCGCGATCTCCAAAACGTAGATTGAAGAATCGAGGAAAAGCGACATATTGTGCTTGAAGCTTAAGGATGTCGCCACTGCACGTATTTCATGTGCTTTCACCTTAAGCACATTTAGAGTAGTTGATCTTGGACTTGATAGTGTGACCCTCCAGTATCAGACTTCTCAAAAGAACGAAATAGCGTCTTGGAGAGGGGTTTTGCAGAATTCTTAAACCGAAACACCAAAGTCGGTCGGAATTACCTCTAACGGATTGTGTCCTTGACAGGTAAACATTTCAGAGCTCTGACAGGACATAGTAAATATTCTTCGTCCATCGGACCCACTATATTAGATAATCCCTTAAGTACAAAAGATTTAGGCCATGGTTAGAGGGGAGATTCGTTCTTTGCTAAAAATTCGTTAACAAAAGAACAAACCGCATTACGATTTTTGAACCCCACTACCTTTGTGGATGGCTTGTAAACTCACTCACTCTTCCTGCTGTAGCCAAAGCGAAGAGAAAAAGTGCCTTCCTCGTTACATCTCTCAAAGACGCTTCACGAAGTGGCTCGAATCGTGAAGACATCAGAAAAGTTAAAACTACGTCCAAGTTTCCAGTCCACACTATCCTTCTTGGATACTTTTACTGTATTAAAAGATTTAATTAAATCTCCAATATCCTGGTTAGAGGAGATGTCAAGCCCTCTATGCTTAAAACACTGAGGACAGCATAGCTCTGTACCCTTTAATTGTCGATACCGGACAAGTTCTTAACTTCTTTAAGGTACAGCAAAAAATCAGCTATTTCTGCACAGAGGTTTTAGAAGACGAGAAATTATGTCTTCTGCACCACGTCCTAAAGACTCCCCACTTTGATTGGTAAAGCTTGGCAGAAGAGCTTCTTCGACAGTTAGCAATAGCCTCTGCCGCTCTACGAGAAAACCCCTTAGCTCTGACGAGTTTTCCGGACAGTCTGAACCCTGTCAGTGACAGAGCGGACAAATTCTGATGATACCTGTCGAAGTGGGGCTGTTTGAGTAGCCGAGGATACTGAGGAAGAAGTCTGGGATGTCTATAACCAACTTGAGAAGGTCTGGAAACCACTCTTTCCTGGGCCAGAATGGTGCTACCAAACGTCATTGACACATTTGATGTGGAGGAAGGAAACTTGTTCAACACCTCTCTGATCATTCCAAATGGGGGAAAGGCGTAAACGTCTAGACCCGTCCAATCCTGAAGCATTGCGTCGGTCTTCCAAGCAAGAGGATTCTGGAACTGGGGAACAAAAGATCGGAAGTCGATTGTTCCTCGACGTGGCAAAACAGATCCACTGAAGGTCTTCCCCAAAGTTTCCACAGTTCCTGACAAATTTTGTCTTGCAATGTCCACTCCGTGGGAAGAACTTGGTTTACTCGACTGAGTTCGTCTGCCAGTACATTTAACTTCCCCTGTACAAAAACCTCGGAACGAGGGAAATATCCCGATCTTGAGACCAGAGAAGGAGATCTCTTACGACTGTTTGTTGAGGGAGAATGAATGGGTTCCTCCCTGATTCCTGATATAAGATAGAGCGGTGGTGTTGTCGGAGTATACTGCCACTCTCTTTCCACGACCAAAGGAGCGAAATGCTTGCAGACCGAACCAAATCGCCTTCAACTCCTTCATGTTGATGTGATTCAACCTCTCTTTCTCTGCCCATAATCCTGAGATCTTTTTGGTCCCTAGGAGAGCTCCCCAACCTCTGTCCGATGCGTCGGAGTATAATTCTACGTCTGGGTTCCTTAATGTCAGGGAGAGACCTCCTGCAATCTTTCCCTCGACATCCACCATCTCAAGTCGTTCTTGATCTCTTCCGACACTGGAACGAATACGTGTCGGGTTGAGACTTCCGACACCAACTCGCTTTGAGATAAAACTGAAGAGATCTCATGTGAAGACGACCCAACTTTACAAACGTCTCTACTGATGATAACGTCCCTAGAAGACTCATCCATTCCAAGGCGGAGGAGGACTGACGATTCAGGAATTGGCTCACTTTTTTGAGGCAAGATTCTATTCTTTTCGGGGACAGAAAAACCCGAAAAGTCTGAGAGTCCAGAATCTCCCCAAATAGGGGATCTTCTGGACGGCACTAATTGAGACTTCTCCAGGTGATGAGAATTCCCAATTGACTCGCTAATGACAGTGTCCTTCCATAAATCCTTCACGCACTGTGTCCTCGAACCGATCTGAGAAGCCAGTCGTCCAGGTAAAATGCTGCATTTATGCCCAACATATGCAGCCATTTCCCAATGGAGCAAGAACAGAGTAAATACTTGAGTGGCCGTCGAAAGGCCGAAACAAAGGGCTCTGAATTGATACGTCCTCCCTTCGAACACAAATCTCAGGAACTTCTTTGAACTCTGGTGAATCGGGACATGAAAGTAGGCGTCCTTCATGTCCAGGGACACCATCCAATCGCCTGGGCGAAGTGCCGACATCACAGAATGATTTGTTTCCATATTGAACTTTGTCTTCAGCACAAAAAGGTTCAATGCGCTTACATCTAGCATAGGCCTCCAACCTCCCGACCGGCATTTGCTTTTTGGAACTACAAAGAGTCTGTTGTAGAATCCCTGAGAACTGTCGAGGACTTCCTCTATTGCTCCCTTCTTGATGAGTGCATTGACCTCTGCTGCTAAAGCCAAAGCTCTCTCTGATCCTGGAGAATATGCTGTTAAGCTGATTGGTGTATCGGAGAGAGGAGGATCTAAAACAAAAGGAATCGAGTATCCCTCTCGAAGAACTTGAACTACCCATTGCTCTGCACCTCTTCGACTCCATTCTTCCCAAAAAAGATGGAGTCTTGCCCCTACTTGCACGTGAAGGAACGGCTTCTCACTTGTGTCCGAAGGTTTTGGGGGGAGGTTTCTTTGAGGACTTGTACTGTGGACGCAAATTAGTCCTGGGTCTTGCCCACTTAGGTTTATTCCCTCGAAAGGGATGTTATGCTTTCTGAAGAGGAGAAGACTTAGCTCCTGTCGTCAGTAGGCTCTTTGGGGCGGACGTCTGGAAGACTGAAAAGAAGGAGATCATTAGTAGATTTCTTTTCTAAATCCGAAAGAATTTGCTGAATGGTTTCTTCAGGGAAAAGATGAGATTTTCCAGAGAGAGGGCAAACATGAGAGCCGACTTCTGGTTATTAGTGACTCCTTTAGACGAAAGAACACCACCTTTCTCTCTTCTTCATCACTCCCATTGTGAAAAGGGCTGCTAATTCTCCTGACCCATCTCTCCTCTAACCAGCCTTATCCGCACAGGACAGAACTCCTAACCCAGTCTGTGGCAAAATCTTCTTCTAAGACTGACAGTCTTCAATCTTGCGAGCTAAAGGAGGCAATAGTCCAGTCCAAAAACTAAATACCTCAAATACTTTAAAAATATTCTTCACCAAATGGTCCAGCTCTGAAGAAGAAAACAAAATTTTAGCTGACGAAAAAGCTGCTCTTCGGTGTGAGTCCACTAAACCGGAGAAGTCTCCCTGGGAGAGGCAGACACTCCCAAAGAAGGAACTTCTCCAGTTGCGTAGAACGATACGCTTTACTCTGAAGCTTAGAAGGTGGGAAAGCAAACGAAGCCTTACCTGTTTCCCTCTTCTTAGAAAGCCACTCTGTTGACTCCTTAAGGGCCTGCTTCGAGGACTGAGAAAGAACCAGTTTAGGTAGGTAGACACGAATACGCTGTCTTCCTATCTTTAACGAACATTGAAGGCGGTGAAGACGGAGAAGCAGGTTCAAAGTAATCTGGATAAGTGGACAGGAAAAAATTTAAGAAGACTCGAATAAGCCGACGAATCCTGTCATCTTGATCCAAAGCTTCCTCTTCAGACTGCACGGAAGCAGAGTCGAAATCAGGCTTATGTTCTAACCCCGGTGGAGGATTTCAACAAACTCATAAGATCCTGGAAATGCTTCGTAAATGGAGCTAAGGTAGAATCGTCTAACACTGTAGCAGTCGATGGTCTTTCAGTCGAAGAACGATTCTTTCTAACAGGTGAAGTCTTCGCACCACAAGTCGACACAGGCGAACAACCCGTCGAAATTCCTATCGACTCACGGCGAGGGGAGTCGAACAAAGACGAGCGAATACGCTTCTCTGGACAGTAATACTGAGTCGAACGAGGCGACCGAGCCGAAACTGCGACCGAGACTCGCTTGGGAGAGTCGAGCGATCGTGAATTATCACAAAGTCTAGTCCGAGAGCCATTGCTTTTAGCCGAAAAATGCGACTGCGGAGGAGATTCACTAAATATCACAGCCGGAGCAAAACTACACGAAGGTTGAGGACTCCAATGCCTCTTAGACTTCTTAACAGAGTCGGTGACGAATCACCCGCAAGAATCGAATGTCTTTTTAAACGGTCTTTTTAGACACCAAATCACCTCGCCTTTTGCGCACTGGCGATTGCACTTCCGAATCAGAAGCAGCGAGAATCACAAACATAACACCTTTCCACATCTTTTTGGACGACACCCGCGAGTCGACGGAGTCGACGGCTGACCGTGGGCAAACTCCCCCAGACTCCTTCCGACCTCCGGTATGTCTTCTCCCGGTTGCGGGGGAGCGGGACAGTGACCTTCGTCTGGGAGTCGAGGGGGAACGGACAACCGCCTCCTCAGGCGCAACATTAACACTTTGCACTGCACTAGATTTCACTGTACTATCTACGAAAGCTTTAAAAAGACATTCCTAACTTCATAACTGATTCAGCTAACACTTCGAACGTTTTTATCCATCTTAGACTCAAGCAAGGCAATGGTGTTGGGTTCGGAACATGGGCAACTTGAACAGGGGTAATCAAAGGAGAAGTAGGAGGACTATTAATTGGAGAAATATTCTCTAATAAAGGAGAGGCAAGAGGAGACTTATTTGTCTCCGAAGGAACAGGAGTAGTTTCTAACCTATTCTTACTACTAGCCCTAAGAGCTGCCTTCCTCTTCCTATCTTTCTCCATTTTCTCAGCATGCGATCTAACCGCCTTCCATCCCTGTTCATCCAATTCTTTACATTCATCACATGTCACATCCATACCATTACAATTTTGTCCTCTGCATTTAGTGCACTTAGAGTGCGGATCGTGACATAACTTAGCTAATCTTGTTTTGCAGCCAGCGCTGCAAAACCTTACAGCAGATGAACTAGAATCTGACATAATTAGCAACTGGCAAGAAAAAACCAAAACTTGTACATCACCAAACAAAAACCAAAATCCAAAATGGCGACGCAGGAGACTGCAGCGAAAAAATCTCACAGGTGTTACCCCGCGGCAGAAAGGCAGAAACGAAAATTGACGGTAGAAGGCTAGCAGTACCCAGGGTTCCCGGATGTGGGCGGTCTTTTGATCACCTATACTTAAGATAGCAACGCCGCTGGCGCCAACAATTTGAATTTTCGACTGCCGTAGGTAAGAAGCTATAAGCTATGTAAACTGTTCGGTAAGTCACTTATGTGAAACTCCCCCTTTTTCACTGAGTCTCGAGGGAGGCAGGGCAAAAGTAGACTTGCCCTGATCTTCCTGTGTTCCAATCCAGTCCTGTAACTTCTTGAACGCCCTCTTAGTGGAAAGGGAAGTCTTCATTTCCACAAACTCAGGAGCCTTACTGGACTTTGATGAGGAAAATTGAGAAGGAGGAGATCGAGGAGCAGAAGGTTGGAACTTGTCTCCAAACGACGAGCGTAAAAGACGAACCAAAACATGATATTGTTATGATACAATAAAGTTTGTTCATACTTACCTGGCAGATATATATATAGCTGTATTTTCTGAAGTCCGACAGTTTTAATTTTAAAAACTTCCGACACACGCAGTGGTCGGCCAGGTGGTTAGTACCCATTCCCGCCGCTGGGAGGCGGGTAGCAGGAACCATTCCCATTTTCTATTCATAATTTTTGTTATTTCCACTGTCCCCTGAGGGGAGGTGGGTGGGTACTTGATTATATATATCTGCCAGGTAAGTATGAACAAACTTTATTGTATCATAACAATATCATTTTGTTCATGAAACTTACCTGTCAGATATATATAGCTGAATCCCACCTTTGGAGGTGGGAAGGGACAGAATAGAAAAAAAAAAGGATTTTGGGAAACAAATGCATGCATATGATTTACATCTTGGTTCCACCTGTTAGCATAGCTGACTTCCCGTGATTACTGTCACCCAAGTCTGCTTCTGCTTTACTAGAGTTGCCAGCGAGGTATAGACCTATAAAGCTGGTGCACTCCAGAATGATCTGTCAACGGGGGGCGTGACCACAATGTGACTAGACCATATTGACCATACCATGAGGGCTAAGAAGTAAAATAAATATATATATATAAATATATATATCACCACCTGACCAACCTAGCCAAGTTAAGGTGTGTTAACTAAGGCTTAAGAGTTAAGAAGTCGCCGTTGTCGGCGACTCAACAACTAAATTAAGAGCTCTTCCTAACCATTTTCTACAGGATAGGATGAGTGGTACTTCTTGCCCCCAAGATTGTGTCTGCAGACACGTATGGCCCTAGCGAGCAGCAGATCTCATATGCCATCTTCACATCTCGCAGGGAGTGTGAATGAAGAGTTGCTTCGCTAAAACATGTACTCAGGATGTTGCTGAGTGCCATGCTCTGTTGAAATGCTTCCGAGGCCGCGCCCTCACCTCGTGAGCATTCAGATAAAAAGATTTCAAATCTTTGTGCAAACACAATGAAGGAGCATTTTTGAAAGACTCCTTAACACTAAAGCCAGGGTGTTCTTCGATATGGGCAAGTCTGGTCTTTTGCGGAACACTGCAGATTGCCCGAATGACTTCGACTTTCTTGAGTTTTATGTAGATAAAACTTGAGAGACCCGACAGGGCACAGGACTCTCTCTGGCTCCTGCCCACTAACTTGTGCATCCTTGATTCCAAGCTCCTGGCCCAAGGACAAAACGGGTTTCCATTCTTAGGCCACCACAGAAGGCTTAGAGAGCACACCAAAAAAAAAAGCCTTGTGTTCTCCAAAGCCAAAACTTGTGACGATGGCTTAAAATATCTCACTAACCCCTCTTTGTCGTATCTAGGGTGGTTAGAAGAAGGCCTTCCTGATCACATGCAAGAAGTTAACAGGTAAGAGAGGTTCGAATGCTTTGACATCAAGAACTTCAGACTACGTCTAAGTTCCATATTGAAAGCTTCGATCTGGACATGCACAGTCAGTCCGTCTGTACTAAAGTCAGGTGACCGACAGTTGACCAGTCAGACGAATCCAAGGACAGCAAGGCTGTACCCTGAAGACCATAAGGCACTATTCTTCGCTGAAGGATGAGTGTCTGGACTGCCTGGGCGATTCAATCTAAGCAAACCTTGGGGGGTGTATCAACGTAACCCAACGTCGTCAGCGAATCAAACTCCTGACTCGAGCTTCTGGTGCCAGGAGAAAGGAGCGAGGAGCAAAAGGCGATTCAGTCCCGAAGGAAGAATGCCTGACAGTCCAACCTGGTCTCATGTTACACGATCATCGGGGGTGTATAAACGCAACCGGACTTCGTCAACAAGAAACTCAGGGCTACTATATGTCGCCTGATCTCGCACGAGTGTCTGACTCCGAGAAAACAGGTGAGACAAAAAGTAGATGGTGAGCGAGATTCGAGATTCACAGAACTCAAAGATCGTGAAGGGCTTTATTGTTGACAGACGCAAATCTCTGAGCCGCAAAGGCCGTCAACAACATATTTGCGTATTCTTTAATAGTTGTGACTGCCAGCTTATCCCATTCTTCAGACGGAAAATGGCAGACGGTAATCTTATTCCTGTCAACATCTCGATAGCCTGAACGTAGTCAGATCAGAGCGGAGAGGTTATAGGTACCTTTCGAGTTAGAGTAGACGGACTCTCTCGGAAAAGGTCCTTGGAAAGTGAACTAGGAAGTATGTGACCTCTGTGAATCCAGGATCCTGAGGGCCAACATGGGGCGATCAGCGTCCTTGTCGCTCCCTGTGACGTCATAAATCCTCTTATTACATTTCCTAAGCGTTGATTGAAAAAGGGGAAAAGAAAACTAAACATCCATCCCCGTTCAATATCATAGGATGGCATTTAATGGTACCGATCCCGGATCGAGAATAAGGGAGCAGAGAAGAAGAAGCCTCTTCGTCCTCAACATATCGAAGAGAAGAATGAAAGGGCGTCCCTAAAGTCTCCACAACTCTCAACTTACTTCTAAAGAAAGATTCCACTCGGAAGTCAATAGTTGCTGCCGTCGATCGAGACGATTCGTACGGACTTTTGCAATCCTGTAACGAACCTCTAGAGGATCGTTACATTTCTACGCCTGTTGTTATAATAGGCTCTTTCTCGTAAAACTCGAACAGGGACCGAGAGAAGATACTTCTTAAGATATGAGAGAGCTGTGGAATATCAGAGTTGATCTGGACCACTGGTTCCCAAAAACTCGTTTCGAGGACTGGAGGGACTACCGAATCGCTTTTACTTCTTTCAGATTAAGATCCAGGACATCTGAAACCCTATCCAGATGTCCGGCACCTTCTTTCTATCACCTCAGGTGATAGACGCACTGAGAGATGTTCAGAATCATTCCTAGATCTTGAATAATATTTCAGTTTCCCGGTTGGAAAAAAACTGTGATCTGAATTGCAGTCTATTCGGGGAAACAAACTTCTTCAGGAAGGAAATGGTCCCCAGCAAGCTCATCCATTCCCTCCCCGAGTATGCTTACTTCCCTAATAAGGCTGCGCTTTGCCTAAGCAGGAGAGCATATAAAAGTGCAATGTTTGCGGTAGACTCGTAGTTCTATACCGTGCGGTAACGAGCACCGAAAGGATTAAGAGATAACTCTGTTGAACATAGTAAGGCAAAAGGAATGCAACGTTTATTCATTCACGTAAGAAATCCCATTCAATCTTAGGCTAAAGTCCGTGATTGTAGGACAGAGATAGAGTTAGTCAGTCAATCCCGCAGGAGAGACGTAACCGTCAGCACGAGATACGATTAGTCAGTCAATCCCGCAGGAGAGAGAGACGTAACATACCGCGCATGACAGCGCACGATCTGTTACTGGATCGGTTGGACACTTGGACTGGAGTCTGGAGGACAGACTGCAGACACAGCGTGACAGCAGCAGCCAGCAGCTTACGAATGTCGTCTCTTAACTTATGTCTGGGTTGCCAGCTACCCTATTCTACGAAGAAATAGGTCCGTTATTTTGAGCAGAAAGACTCTCAAGCTGGTATATTTAAGCGAAACAGCAAAACGCTAAAAATATATAGATGCGTTTGTGTCGTCAGAACACTACCATACAACGGTAAAAGATAAATCGGAAACTCCTGGAAGGCTGCAGGGAGTAACGATTAAATGTCCTTAAAATAGACAATAGACCTCTCGGTTGCCATCCGAAGAGGTAACTACAGCAAGCGTATATGACTTGAACCAACCAGAAATAAAATAACGCAAGGCAAAATATGAAATTATATCACAATAAAGTTTGTTCATACTTACCTGGCAGACATATATATAGCTGAATTCGGAAATACAGCTACATACATATCTGACAGGCCAAGTTCATGAACAAAACTTAAGAGAATCGAAGCAGTCAGCTCAAGCTTCTTATTTGTTATTGGACATAAGCGTTCATTGACGTAGTCTACAAGTCTATTTCTTGTACGAGTCTGCGAATGACGAATGAGAGCTCTTCCGAATCTTGCAATAAGAGCTTATTTCGCTTACGCAATATCAAGTTAATGAGATGTTTGTCAATGAGAACTAACCCATTTACGGGACAGAGATATTTTGTCAATGAGGGGATACCCACTTACTTGACAAAACGATAGTATATTGTCAATGGGGGAAAGTCACTGAATTGACAAAACGTAATCCAGGAAGTCGAGCATTTATTTTTCAGATTCCCGTCTCAAACGAGGGAGGGGCAAGAATCCTGTTAAGAGACTGGGCTTACGGCAGGATAGAACGACGCTGTTCAATTCGGCAGCGTAATCCCGACTAGAAAACTAACAAAACCTATCATCTGAAAAACCCTTTCATAGGGCTAAAAAGCTTGCAAAATATCCTGGAAGAGGAAGAAATTCTCCAACCAGCTTCCTCTCCCTTATCACAACTAATGCCTGCTAAAGTTCTTAAAATTTATTTTGGCAGTATGGCAAAAGGAAGTCCTGTCTTGCGCTTTCCGAAGAGCGTTCTTTTGATGAGTGCCTTTGCAAGAATCCTACTGACGTTGCCGAGAGTCCTGACGTGCAGGAAACATCGAGCCTTTACATAACCCGTAACTGCCTTATCGCAAAGTCCTTGACTGCGGTAGAGAAACGAGATCTTTCCCTTGAAGCTTTTCCTTAACTCCATCCACCTTTGCGAAAAGCAATATAATATTGACAGGAGACCTCTTGAATTCACGAAACCCGAGGTCTTGCTGGGTTTCGAAGACGAAGTTGTCTGTTCACTTAAGCTTCCTCCGAAGCACTGCTTACTTCACATTCTTTGCATGTGAGGTATAAGGTATCACGAAGGTAGAGGTAAAAATTCTTGAGGCCCAAATCGTAAACAAGAGCTAGAAGAGTTCAACAGAAACGTTCAGCCAGGCGACACACCTGGCGTGCCTGCTGGCGCGCGCTCGGCGTCCACTGGCGAGCAGCGAGCGCGCTCGGCGTCCACTGGCTTGCCGCTCGGCGTCCACTGGTGCGCGCTTGGCGTGGCACCCCTGCGCGCGCCTGGCGTCCATCCGAACGTCCCGTCCAAGCCTGAGCGTCAAAGAAGCGTGCAGAAAAGCGTCACGCTCCTGACAGGCGTCAAAACAAGCGAGATACTTTCGGAGAGAAATGTACTGCACGAAACAGTCTCAGGAGAAGGGTTGATCGTGTGAGAATACGAGGGGCGACTGGCGAGGGAACGCCTTCTTATTCTCACAGTAACAAAGCTCGGACGTCCGCTCTCAAAAGCGTCCTGCTACTAAGACTTCTTTTCATATTTCTCGGTGGAAAGTACGTACACGTGATCAGGCGACGTTCGCCTTCTTACTTCTCACCTGGAACGCATAACGAGAGAGAAGAGAGGACGTGAAGCGTCCTCATTCTATAAAGCTTCTATTTAGAGGGCGCGAGTCCTTCCGAAAGCTCCAACCCCTGCGCGGGGAGGACGCTTCCGGAGGACGAGAAGCAATCCTTCAGGTTATTCGTGCACGTGCACGCACTAAGGCAGTCTGGGGATTTTCATCAGAAACTGCCGAAGGCACGCCAGATCGGTGGGGGTTGGTTCCTCGTAACCCTCCTTCAGGCTTTCGACATGCTCTCTCCCCGGGTCCTGGGAGTCAAGCAGAGGTCCAGGCCTAGAGGCGAAATAAGGCCGATCTGACGCACCCTCCACTACACAAGGGGCACTGTCACTGCACTTAGCCACTTCATATTGCTCTCTAAAGCAAGCACTTTCGATTCTAAGATACGAATCGAAGGAGTATTAGAGAAAGGGCAATACCTCTACAAAGACACTGTTTAGGGCCCGAGGCAACATTACAGGGTTTATGAGAAACAATAACAGAAGTAGCACTCTTTCACAACAATGAAGGAGAGGCGATCACCTCTCGCAGACATATTCATAACCCGTAGGCTATACTACAGGGTTAGGCAAAAAAAAGTCTACAGGAAGGTTAGCAGGTTCACTACCCTGACTTTTGTTTACTGATTATTGCGTACATACGAATCATACGTTTTCCTTACGGAATTAGACATGTTTACTGATTAATTGCGTACATACGAATCATACGTCTTCCTTACGGAATTAGACAAAGTCTCACACTCCTTACATGACAAATCTCGACAAAGAAGCAAGACTCATACCCCTCCCCGTGCATACCAAGGTGCGGATCTACCGAAGCTTTCGGTAGCCCACACCCTATCTTTGCAGACAACACCTCTGAAACTAGCCTAACTAGATTCAGATATCTTATGCAAAAATGAATCAAATTCAAATCAATTTAAGAATAGCGTATGTCTAGCCACAAACTCCAAGTCAAATAAATTAAAAGAATTAGGATACTTAGCGGCAATGAAGTTTTCCAAAATCTAAGACGGAGGTACTGGAAACAGGTGTTTCCAGCACGGCGACAGAAAAATTATGAATAGAAAATGGGAAATGGTTGGCCTGATACCCGCCTCCCAGCGGCGGGGGAATGGGGTACTAACCACCTGGCCGAACCACTGCGTGTGTCGGAGTTTTTAAAATTCTGTCGGACTTCAGAAAATACAGCTATATATATATCTGACAGGTAAGTTTCATGAACAAACTTGTAGTCCGATACTGAAGAAGAAGACGGCTGATCAATTCCTCTACAGAATCCGTAGGACTACTCAATTCTCCCTCCCCCTGGGAGCAACTGGCGCAATGCACAGAAGGAGGGGGCATAAGACCTACAAGTCTAATTTTCAAAAAGGGACCTCTGACGTTTAGACGAAAGAAGCCTCCTCATACCAGACGGACCTCTTGTCGAGCTTTGTGGCGTTCGAATCTTGACAAGCGTCCTGAAAGCATCGAGCGTCCTGAGAAGCGTCTTGAGTAGCAATAAGACGCTGAGCTTCCCGCAAAGCGTCCTGACGAGCTTCTACAGAAGCGTCCTTGCGAACTTCCAAAGAAGCGTCCTTCCGAGCGCTTACAAAAGCGTCTCTCCGAGCGTCAACAGAAGCGTCCTGCCGAGCGTCCTCATAAGCGTCCTGCGAGCGCCCTGAGCAGAGCGTCTTGAGGAGAAAACCAACATCTCCGCTTAAGCGTCTTGTTACTCGTACTATGCGAGCGATGGGGCACCGATCTAAAAGCAGGCGGTGACAAAACAGGAGAAAGAGACGAACGAACCGGAGGAGAGAAGGGACTGCTTCGATCTCTTGACAGGCAGCTGGTATCCTTTCCTACATTTAGGCTCCACTTCTTTCTCGCCATCAAAGAAAGCCACTGGCCTTGAAGGGGGACACGAGAATATTCCTCGTAGGAGAAGATTCCTGAACAGGTGAAGGGCTGAACCTGCGAGAAGACGAGGGGCGAGGGGACGCCTTCTTCCTTCTCACAGGGACAGCTACCTGCCTCTCCTTAGAGAGGGAACTGGGCTGCTCCACAGCGTCATCCTCCGATGACGTCCTCTACTTCTTCTGCGGTGGAAAAGCGTCATACGACTCAGGAGACACCGACAAAGAAAGAGGAGAGAATGGACGTGAAGCGTCCTCCTCTCTAAAGGTCCTTTTCAACGGACGCGAGTCCCTCCGAGAGCTCCACCCTTGCGTCGGGGAGGGCGCCTCAGAGGACGAAAAACAGTCCTTAAAGATGCGCGCCTGAGCAATGCTCCCTTGGCAGCCTGGGAATTGCAACAGGACCTGCCGAAGGGACCCAGATTGGTGGGGAGCCCCAGTAAACACTCTTGCGGCTTTCGACATGCCCACTACCCTGAGTCCTGGGAGTCCGACAGCGGTCTTAGACCTAGAGGCATTATGGGGCCGATCTGACGCCCCCTCCACAACACTAGGGGCACAACAATCACTAATTTTCACCGCGCCTGTTCCAAGGCAAGCACTTTGGATTCTAGAGATCGTAAAGAACTCCAAAATCAAAGAGAGGGCATTACCTTCTCCAGACACAATTTCAGGGCCCGAAGGCAACATCACAGGGTTAGGAGAGACAAAATCTACAGGGGTTTTATTGTTAGGTGGAATATTACTGCCCTTACCTTTACTGCTTGAACCACTCAAATAAAAGAAGACCTCCCGATCTATCACGATCCAATTTACGTAAATAGCATCATAAATCTTCCATCCATCATCGGTCAAAACTTTCGCACTCCTTACATCGATCATCCATTAAGCAAACATGCCCCCTACACCTCGTACATACAGAGTGGGGATCTACCGAGGATTTCGGTAGCCTCACCTTACAATCACTCATAACATACACCTGAAACTCATCAGAACTTGATCCAGACATCTTGTTCAATCAAAAGCAATCCAAAAAATAAAAAAACACAGTCCACTATCGCGCATGCCTATCCACCAATCCAGAATCAAAACCAAATGACAATCCAAATACTTAAGTGACTACAAAGTTCCAAAATCCAAAGGCGGAGGTACTGCAAACAGTTGTTTACAGCACTGGCGACAAAAAATATGAATATAAAAGGGAATGGTTTCCTGATATCCGCCTCCCTAGCGGCGGGAATGGGTAACTACCACCTGGCCGCCCACTGCGTGTGCCGCGAAGTTTTGAAATTCTGTCGGACGTCAGAAAATACAGCTATATATATATCTGCCAGGTAAGCTTCATGAACAAAAATTAAATCAATTGAAAAAATTCTCTAGTTGAAGCACTATCCCATTTTGATGCCTGAGTATATTACTTACAGCTTGCTTGCTATTTGGACATTCCATGATTGATCTCCAACCTCCAATCAACTTCTACACCAAGCAAACTAATTTTAGACACCAAGAGCTAGTCAACACAGATCAGGAGCACCATGAACATAAGCAACCACAGGACACCTTAATTCCCTTGAACACTCTTGACCCCTGCATTTAATACATCTAGTGAGGATCATATACTGCCTTTACTAATCTACTTTTGCAACCATCTGTGCAAAACCTAACTCCAGATGCACTTGAATCAGACATATTCAAGAAAAAAAAATACCCAGGAAAGCCAAACAACCATCCAAAAGATGATGAAGAAGGTCCACAGAGCTACCGATGTTACCTGGGAGCCAGCAGAAATTGAATTGAAGGGTGTGACGTCATCATACCTGTTTACCAGTAGTGACAGGTAACTGGTTAACCTGCACTAGCAATGGCGGTGTGCCACCGCAAAGGTTGAATTTTGGTCTGCCACAGTAGGGATCCTACGGCTGAATAGTAATCGCTTGGCAAGACCCTGAATAAAATGACATTTTTATGATCAAAAATTAAATTTACATATACTGTACTACCAAGTATGTATCGGCAGTTAAAATTTGAAATTCACAGTAACGATTCTTTTGTTTTGGGTGTAGGTTAGTAGTACCAGCCACTTTCAGGAAGACGAGGAACAACCGAGCCAGATGTTTAAATTTTTTTATGCCCTAATATCCATGTGGAGGGAGGGCTCCCATTCTATAATTACTTGTTAAGTATATACTATAAAATTTAATTTTATCATAAAAATGTCATTTTTATATAAGTAACTTACTAAGTACTACTAATTACATAGCAGTTTCCACATTGACAGGAGGCGGGATACATGGACTGTTCTACCCCAAAGCATTATAAAGAACGGTTAAGAGAGCTGCTGCAGGAAGATATATATATTTTTGTGTGTTAGAAATTTGTTCACAACTTCCCTTATCCTCCAAAAGAGAGGGAAGTCACATAGGAACTTGTCTGACCAATCCTGTAGTATTGCGTCTGTCACATATGCTAGAGGAACTCATACTGGAGAGAAGAAGGTGGGAAGGCGATAATTCCTGTGTTGCAGAGGTCTATGATGGTTTTCCCCACAACTTTTATAGGGGTTCACAGACTATCAAATCCAGTGTCCATTCCATGGGGGCCACCTGATTGTGCCTGCTCAGCTGATCTGCTAGGACATTAAGTCTTCCTTCTACAAATCTTGTTGCTAGCATTGTCCAATCCTGTTTGGCCCACAGAAGTACAGTGAAAAGGAATGCATTTCCCCTTTTTTGCTGATGTATGACAGGGCCGTGGTGTTGTCTGAGAATAGTCTGTGATTTAGTTGTACCCTTCTGATGCAAGCATTCAGTCCATAAGTGAATCGCTCTTAACTCCTTCATATTTATGACATTCCTTGTTTTCCAGGAGAGCGCCCTAGCCTAAGTCGAACACGTCGGCATAAAAGCTCAGGTTGGGGTTCTGAGAATGTAGAGGACTTCCTTCCTATAACCTTTCTCCTGGCCAACCTCCATAGCAGATGTCTCTCGATATTCTGCGTTACTGGGAAAACAAACGAACTGGGATGACTCTTCCTGTACCAGCTAGCTCTGAGACAGAACTTTAAAACTCTCATATGGAGTCTCCCAGCGAGACAAATTGCTCTAACGATGCCATAGTTCCAAGCAGGCTCATCCACTTGTTGGTCGAGCAAGTCTGGAGAGCAAGAAATTTCTCTATTCTTCGTAAGCATGACTCCACCTCTTTTGGGGGATGGAAAGGCCCAAAAAAAGACGAGAGTTCAGAGTCATCCCCAAATACACAATCTCTTGAGATGGAACCAGCTGGGACTTCTGAAGATTTATTAATATTCCTAATTCTTGTGTCAGTAGAATTTGTTCTCCTTAAATCCTCTGTGCACTGTTTCCTTCATCGAGATCGAAGGAGTGCTATCTTTTAGTATTTCCATTAGATGTAGCCATCCTGCTACCAAACCAAGTAAGGACCTGGTGCTCTAGAAGAGGTTAGCTTAGAGTATTTTGTGTTGTCCCCACCACCTAAATCCCACCTTCACACTTTGGTCCCCCATATCCTATTTGTTGGACATAGCTAGGTGGGGTCAGTACTATATGTACAACTAATTTCTATGGCATGAATGTCAGAATTCTTAAAAAATAAACATAAAAATCAATAAGTAGCACTGCTACACTTTTTAACAAAAGGCTAAATGAGTCCTGGGAGGCTTTTAGCCAGGTAGGATGTGGAACCTTAGGCTAGGGTAAGGAACATTGAGATGTATCCATGTAAAGTAGGTTTATTTAGATTAAGCATATGGGACATCACTGTTTTATGCTAGCCTACTCTACCTAGTTTTTCAATTCTTCCAGCCTAACAACCCAGGTTTGCCACTATGGTCCCTCATATACTAATGAGATACAAGAAGGAGTTTGTTTCGTCAAAAAAAAAAAATGTAGTCGGAAAATAAAAAAACTAAATAAAAAAAAAACAGGAAAAAGATGTAGTGTAGGAAAATAGGTATGAGTACCCCGACTGTGTGAAAACAAGCCAAATTTAACCTTTCCTAGAATGCTGTATTCTAACCTAACCAGATCTTACCTACCTAATCTGACTTAATGACACCAAGCCCTGATCTGGTCTGGGAGGCCTCTCCACTCCCTAGACCCTCCCCTCCCCAAGTGACAATGAATATTGGAAACACTAACCAAAGCAAGCTTAACCTAATCTTTCCTAGAGTATTGTGCCCTTACCTAAACAGAACTTACCTTCCTAACCTGACTTGGGGTAAACAACCGTGCAGCAACATAGTGGCCACTGATCCCGGAACGCGGCCACCTTCCTGAAAAAGTACTTGGACTCGCTGTCATGAGCACCAGTCATCAAGAGTTGTGGCCCATCCACGCAGCACACTGAGACCTCTACACTCCTCTCAAAGTAAGAGCTTTCTCCTAAAATACAAAATAACGGCATAATTCAAGCACTTTTTCGGGAAGCGGCCACGTTCTGAGAGAGGTGGGTGGCAGCTATGTCGCCGCTCAGTCATTTACCCTAGTAGGTAGCTACCCCAGTATTTCTACTACCTAGCCTTGGCATTCCACATCTTTTGTCCCCGCAAATACGAAAGCCACCAGGAATTGGGGCATCAAATGTACTTCACTGTGTTTAGTACGAGCCCCTGGGATTAATTACACTATCTAGGATGCCGTGCCTTGACATGGCTGGGTGAGAGTGGATTTGTCTCCCCCTGGACCCCAAGTAACACAATATCAAGCACTGGGTGGTTTTAGAGCATGTAGAGTAGCAATTTTGATTCTATGGAATTTTTCGTTTGCTGGCGAATTTACAAATGACTACCAGTCTCCCTACCCTACGCTAGAGGACTGCCCAACGGTTTGCCAGTAAGCAATTACCTAAACTTAGAAATTTGCTATTACTAGGTAGCTAGCTAAAAGGCAAAATAAGAAACGAAACGCGATAAATAATCAAGCATAGGGTTAGTTTTTATGATCTGTTACCTACGCCAGTACATTAGAACTTGGCGAGAACAATGATGGCTCAGGTTCGGCCTTGCAATGACTGTCCAGCTTAAGGTTAGCTACCTACTGCTCATGATAATCTACGCTGAACAAATTTGCAAGCATTTAATTATAAAGTACATCAGCCTGGCTTTTGTTCTACTGAACAAAAATTATAAATGTAACATACAAATACTGTATACCTACCTCACAAAGAACAAGACTTTCGCCTAGGGATGACTTGCTTCGCCCGACCCGCCAACTTGATCCTTCTTTCGTCAGAATATAAACAAAAATTCGTTGACAAAATGAAATATGTTTAGTATATGTTTATTTCGACATAAAATCCTTATATAATAATTTTATAGTGCTTAAATAATAGTAGTCTCTAAATTTATTTACAATTATATGAAACTTCAACATAAACAGAAATCCCTAGTTTACTTCCTTTGATCATGAATGTTACATAGCAGACGATACTGTTGCTCGCACAGGTGAGGGGAAACAACAGCGCTGCTCTGCCAAAGAAATTCTAAATTGCAACAGACAAGAGGCGTTGTCACCCAGGGTGGCAGTGCTCTGAGGAACTTGAATGGAGTTTTAGTTGCCCTGGACTCAAAACACTAGATGAGGGGGTCCGTGAACGGAAACTCCCTCTTGAAAAACGGTGGTTGAAGATTGCATCATTACCGAAACAGCTGATTTAACTACTTAAGCAAACTCACTACTCATGGAAGAAGCAAGGTAGGTTAAAAGAAGTTTCTTGACGAGAGTTGAGTACATACCAACGAAAAGTTAGAATATATTTAAATCTTACGCTTTATATTACCCTAAGGATGTCGTAAACACCAAAGTCAAGTGCAAAAGCGTAGTATCGTCAAAGTCAAAAGTAAAATAGTAATTGATATTAACCCTCTTACGCCGATTGGACGTATTAAACGTCGAGTCAAAATGTCTCCCGTATGCCGATTGGACGTATCATACGTCGGCTCAAAAAAAGTTTTTTTTTAAAAATTCGCGGAAAAAATACTTATAGGCCTACCAGCCGAAAACTTTTGTATCACGCGCCTTGGGGGATGCCTGGGAGTTCACGGATCAAGGCGTTGTTTTTTTTTGTTTACAATCCGCTACCGCAGGCGCGCAAGGCGCGAATTTCTTTCTTATCGTACTAAAAAGTATCAGTGACACATCTCGGAAACAATTATTTCGTCACTTTGACATAATTATTGCACCATTTTAAATTATCCTTTACATGAAGTATTATATATGAAAATGTGCGCAATTTCATGCACAATACAACTAAAAAATACTCATGATTGTAGCTATTATCAGTTTTGAAATATTTTCATATAAATAACGATAAGTGCAAAAATTTCAACCTTCGGTCAAACTTTGACTCTACAGAAATGGTCGAGAAACGCAATTGTAAGCTAAAACTCTTACATTATAGTAATATTCAATCATTGCCTTCATTTTGCAACAAATTGGACGTCTCTAGCACAATATTTCGATTTATGGTGAATTTATGAAAAAACTTTTTCCTTACGTTCGTGCGATAACTCTTCCGATAAATTTGGGCGTGCGATTGTCATAATGTTTGCACCCTTTTTTAAATTTGCCGTTACATAAAGTTTTATATATGGAAATGTGCGAAATTTCCTGCACAATACAACAAAAAACAACCCATGGTTGTAGCTTTTTATCAGTTTTGAAATATTTTCATATAAATAACGTTAAGTGCAAAAATTTCAACTTTCGGTCAACTTTGACTCTACCGAAAATGGTCGAAAAACACAATTGTAAGCTAAAACTCTTATATTCTAGTAATATTCAATCATTTACCTTCATTTTGCAACGACTTGGAAGTCTCTAGCACAATATTTCGATTTATGGTGAATTTATGAAAAAAAAAACATTACGTTCGCGCGGTAACTTCCGAAAAATCAGAATTTTTTTGTGCGATTGTCGAAAATGTTTGCACCATTTAAAATTAGCTGTTACATAAAGTTTTATATATGAAAATGTGCGTAATTTCATGTAGAATACAACTAAAAATGACTGAAGGTTGTAGTTTTTCTCTTTTTCGAAAAATATTTGCATATAAATCACGATAAATAGAAAAAAAAACCACGTTCGGTCAAAATTTGACTCTACCGAAAATAGTTTAAAAACGCAATTGTAAGCTAAAACTCTTACGGCCTAGTAATATTCTGTCATTTTTCTTCATTTTGAAACAAATTTGAAGTCTCTAAAACACTATTGTGATTTATGGTGAATTTTTGAAAAATATATTTACCTTCACTCCGCGCGCCGATTCGCGGCCGCAAGTCTCCGAAATACGTACATGGCATTATCCTAATATTTGCTCCTTTTCATATTAGCCTTTTTATAGAGTTTCATATATCCAAATGTGCGCAAATTCATGATGAATACAATAAAAAATAATTAATTTGAAGGTTTGTAGCTTTTTCCATCTTTGAAATATGTCCATATAAAAAAATATATATATTAAAAATTTCGACATTCGGTCAAATTTAACTCGTCCGAAATGGTCGAAATCTGCAATTCTAATCTAAAACTCTTACAGTATCGTAATATTCAATCATTTGTCTTAATTTTGAAACAAATTGGAAGTCTCTAGAACATTATTTAGAATTATGGTGAATTTTTGAAAATAACATTTTTTTACGTCCGCTCGTTACGAATTCGTACATCATTTTGTGATAAAATTTTTTCCGGTGTTGCTTTATTGTTTTACAATGTATTATATATCAAAATGATCGCAATTTAGTGTAAAATACAACGCAATAAAAAGTAACTGGTTAGCTTTGACCGTTTTTCTGCACAGCGTGATTTGAATACAATTATGTATGAATTTTCTTTTTTTCGCTACCATATATCGCATTATTTACATATGATAATGATTATTAATTTTTCATTCTGATGGTTTGCATTCTAAACTTCAGGCAATGACAAAAAAAAGGAGCCAAAAATGAACTCTTAATCTTCAAAAGTACGCGCGCTGTAATTTTTTGAAAAAAATTATTTTTTAAACACTTCCGCGCTCACTCCAAACCAGGCCCGGCATACGGGAGAGGTTTTGATTTTTAGGGCTCCGGCGTAAGAGGGTTACTCTTTTATTTTTCATATGGTTTTACTTTAATGTTCTTTCTTTCATGGTAAATCAAGAAGGTGCCAGCAAACCTCGAGGGTGCTTGGAAATCAGCTGTAATAGCTTATCATTGAATGTATTTATAAACCTCAGGAAGGCTAGTTTTGCCCCCCAGAGAGTTACCGCGCTCGCTTGAATATAGTTGCTTAACAACGGACTCTTAAAAACAAAAAAATAACTGATTGAAGGCTCTAATAAAAACGGAAAACTGCCAAGTCTAGTGATTAATGAACACTTCCCGAAATAGGTGTGGGTGGCAGCTAATTGCCTTTGCTAATTTATTCACTCAGGCCATTTCGAAGACTTGTCCTATTTTTCCCTGCTTTTGATTCACCGAACGGATGCAGTGACTAACAAACACTAGGCATTGCATCCGTTTGATAACGTACCTTTGATATCTCTTTGGATTCCAACTTTCTCGAGGGAGATTAAATATTTTCACTCGACAAAATCAAATATAAGAAAACATTGATAACCATGAAAACGACATGTTGGATATCGAAGAGATAAGTTTGTGAATCTTACACACTCATACTTCTGTGACCTTAACTGTGTAACTGCATTATAAACTTAAATAAAGTACAGGGGATTAAGGAGTTGAAAATAAAGCATAAAAAAGATGATTGATTCAAGTGAACGTTAATGAGGCTTTGTGTTTATTCAAGAGAAATTCTTAGAAAAGAAATGAACAGTCATTTCAAGTACTTGTCCTTGGTGATGTGTTATACTAAACATTATTATTATTATTATTATTATTATTATTAATTATTATTATTATTATTATTATTATTATTATTATAGGAGAGAGAGAGAGAGAGAGAGAGAGAGAGCCGATAGTTAACATCCACGAGTTGACAGTTTTTCAATGAGAAGTAACATTCAGGTGACAGCGAATTTTCATTTTAACTGCGACAGGATCCTATTCACGTACGTATGTATTGTATATGTCACATACATACATACATGCATACTTACGTTAGTTTTTTATTTTTAATATTCAAAAACATTATGCCACAAAATATCGTTTAATATGCAATGCACTAAACCTCGGGAGTTGACTTACACCCAAGATGGAATTTAAATTGCCGAGTGCTTCGTCACTGACGGGGACTCGAACTGCTGCTGCCATAGAGGGAACGATAGATATGACTTTGACCTCTCTTGATGGGTTAGCGGTCAATCACTGTCTGTCATTGTTCTAAACCAGGCAGTGGTTCGAATCCCGCCAATGACAAAGCCCTCGACAATTTAAATTCCCCTTGGGTCAAAGTTATTCCTAAAGTTTAGTGGACT
>NC_061091.1:62925581-62975581 GCF_015104395.2 Macrobrachium nipponense
ATCAGTAAAGAAAAAAAGAAGGACTTGATTGATCTATTGCCTTTGGTTGATCATATGTTTCACGATTTTTTATAGGCACTACCAGATATGAGTAATGTTCAGGATTGTGATCCTGACTTAGAGAAAATTGTTAGAATCAAAGCTATTTATAGCTTTTTACACCTATGCAATGCTAACTAAAGTTGTATTTCTTTAACTAGATGAATCTCTGAGGAAATAATTTTTTGACATTTCATTATGCCTAGATAAGTCTCTGGGAATTTTTTTTTCAACATTTTATTTATTATACCTAGATAAGTCTCTGGAATTTTTGTTTGTTTCAACATTTTATCATGCCTAGGTAAGTCTCTGGGAATTTTTTTTTTTTTATGGAACCTAATTTTCTTCAAGAATTGTCTGTACTAAAACTGTATTTCTGTAACGGTTTATTATACCTAGATGAGTCTTTCAAAAATTGTAAAGTTTTATTTTTGAGAAAAATATTCCTTTTGTTTTTGTATGATTATGCAATGCCAACTTAACTTGTCATTTAACCGTTTATTATAAATAAATAGGCCCTCATGAGAAATGAAAATTATCATCAGCGGTATTTTCTTTACAAAATAGTTATAGTATCATAAAAATGCATTTAATTAGCCTAAAAAGAGCTATGTGACAAGTAGGTCAATGAGGTTAAAAAGGGATATGTATGATATGTAATGATAACAAAGTGGTTAAAAAGGGGCAAGTCTTGGTCAAAAAGTGATATGTACTGATAACAAAATGGTCAAAGAGAGGTAAGTCCTTAAAAGTATATAAGAACTTTGAATATATTAATGTCTTCATAGTGCATGAAAAATACCTCAAATCCTTTAAATTTAGTAAAGAGTTCATATCGCTATCTTCTATCAGTGATTTATTGAATGCATTTGAAAACTTTAAATGCAATTTTCTCAAAAGTTCCATTTTGGACTTACCCCCTTTTTCGCCAGCATGAGTGATTTATACCCTGTACCCCATAAACTAAAATGCTTATAACTGTCTATTTTAACAATTCTCTGCTTAATTTGATAGTTCAAACAAAAGTATGCCTTAAATTATCTTAGTAAAACAATTTAATATTATTTCAAACAAAAATACACCCCAAACTATTGTCCCAAAACACCCAAAGTTATCTTACATTACCTTCCTACAGCTGTTACTCGTAAGTATATATACACCCTTAAAATGCTTATAACAATGATTTACTCATTTTAAGAAGACTGGGAAGGGAATTGCTATATCTTTATTAAGCTTATTAATATTTGAAAATTAGTTATTAGGTTAATGATATTTATCATCCTACAAAACAAATAAACATACGTAAGTAAGAGAGAGTGAGAGAGAGAGAAATTTTATTATTATTATTTAATCTTATTTAACTTTATATTATTTGAAAATAAGTACTGTAAATTATTATTTAATCTTAAAATGTAGTAGTACCCTTAAAGATATGTACATACACTTTTAACACTTCCAGCCTAAACAGAGAGAGAGAGAGAGAGAGAGAGAGAGAGAGAGAGAGAGAGAGAGAGAGAGAGAGAGAGAGAGAGAGAGAGAGAGAGATCCTTATTTAAAAGAGTGAAATGGAAAGATTGTATTTCTTTAAAATACTATCACACATGAATTTTGTAATTAAAGTTTTGTTATTATTATTTGAAAATATATTAATAAACATATTATACATACATGTACCATGAAAATTCTCTCATCTCAGTAAGAGAGAGAGAGAGAGAGAGAGATTACATGAACGTTAGTGGCAACATGCTCCCTCTCCTGTCATATTACTTGACATATTTGACAATTCTGGACCTTACTTAGTACCTGGATCTAAAAAGATAGATGTGTGGTGGAATGGATTTTCCTTCATTCTTACATAATTTTTTAATTTATAATTCACTATAGTATTTTCTTTAATGAATTGATATTGTTGCTATTTACATAATATTAATATTAGAAAATTAGTAAATCATTTATTTAACATGAAACATACATCTTTGTAAGAGAGAGAGAATTATTATTTTTATTATTTGATATTTAATCTTATTAAACTTACTAATACAATATTAATCAGTATTAATATTTGAAAATTAGTCAATAATTTTTGTATCATAAAAATGTATTTAGTCATGAAAACAACATAAAAATATTCTAATTAGTGAATATTTATCATCGGAAAAACCTATGAATACGTGAATTTCCCACGAATAATGGGTAGATATGGTCCAAAGAAAAATCTGTGAATCTCGAGAACGTGAATACGGTGATTTACTGTATTCCACCATAAAAGTTCAGGAATGAATCGCAGCACGGAAGATGAAATCTTAACACTAGTGTTAGGTACAAAGAAACTGGGATGCTTAGTGGTGTCAGCTACAGTGCTGTCCAGCATGGGAAGCAGCAGAAATTGTAGTTAAGTCGAGGCAAACCCTCATAGCAAAATTTGGACTTGTCGGTCGTGGTCTTGAGAACTCCGAACAAAAATTTGATGTATTAGCACAGATGTTCGCATCTTTGAAAGTTCGTAAGTTGAAATTACGTAATTCATCAACATAAATTCATTTATTATGACTGAAGCTGGATCTTCCCAACCTATAACATTCTCTTAGTTAAGTTATGAGATTTTTATGACATCAAATAGTAATCACACAGATTTCATCCATTGATATGAGATGTCATTTGTAGAAAGTAAATAAAATAAACTACAGCTCTTTTGATGTAGAATAGCATTAGGATAACATCTGGATTGTATTGATGGAGGGTTTAGCTGTATTTCCCACCAAAGGATAGGCTGTTCAAAAATAAATATTAACCCAGTTAAAGTATGTTAAATATGTTACATATTTTTCCTTATACTTGCTCTAGTCTTTTTAAATTGTATGCAATAAAAGGTGTAATTATCAGGAGTACTATATTTATTGGACAATACGTGTGAAAAGAATTTATAAATCCATTATATTTTTTTAAGAAACTACTGTTACTGGAAAAGCAATTGTTCACCTTCAGCATATCATTAAAAATAAATTTACAGAAAGCGATTAAAGAAAATGATGTGAGAACTCATGAGTTGTAAGCAAGCACCAATTTTGTTCTGCCACAGATGAGCCACCCCATGAAAAGTGTCACAAAAATACTGGAGAATTAGAAATCTGTTGGCACATGGGTACAGCTTATGTTGAGATGTTGATGTATGGTATCTGGGTTTTTATAGACCATGAAATTTGGCTTCTCTTTGTAATGAATTTTAATTTTTGAAATGTAATGCATTACATAGACTAGTTCCATGTACTATGTGTATTATAAATTTAATCTCACATACTGATTCCATAGGATATCTGGGATCTTCGGATTGCAAAGCTAAGGTCATCAGTAGCAGAGTTCATTCAGAGTGAAGGAACACGTGCAAAATTGGATCATCTAACCCTCATAGAAATCAACACAGTGCGGCCATTCCTTCCACATTCGTTAGATCATCTTTACAGGTTTTCTAAAAATGCTTTTAGTAGCAGTCTAAGTCAGACTCAAGAGTTTTCATGAATTTTTTATGATTCTGGAATGTAGAATAGAATTTTTATATTTTTACTTTGTAGCTGTAGAAAAGTTATGGAAATATAATGTTTTTAATATTTTTGTAATTTCTTTATTATTCAGTGGTTGCCCCTCTCATCCAAAAGATAATTATTCACAAAGTTAAGGATAATTGTTCATTGTTATTCACAGACTTGAGGATAAGTTGGTTGAAATTCATATTAATAAAGAAATTTGCGACCTTTTCCCAATACCATGAGGAACCTTCCATGGTATGTTTTCAGTTTAGGGTTTTTTGTTTTTGTGTTATGATGCTGTTTTGCCACTATTATAATGCTGAAAATATTCTTTTTGTTGTTTTGTTTTGGAGTATGAAGTGTTTATTGGGGGTTCAAAATAATCCATAATTTGAAGGTTTTACATCACCAGATGACTAGCATGGAAAGGAAGGAAAATGGAGCTAGGGATAAGGTATGTACTTGAATTCTAGATTTTCTGTGATTTTTGTTGTTTTCAGAGTTACTCAGGATTGTTGCAGGACTCAACTTCAAAGCACCAAAAACGTTTTTAAAAGGAACTTTATATAATAGTTTTGGCTACTTTATATTCTACCAGTTTCCTCTCTCTGGCCAAAACAGTCTTGAGTATTTCTGAAAATCTGTCTTTGAGTTTATGGTATAGTGTGTGATGAAAAAGCCAATGTTAGCTCCTTGCTTTCCTCTGGCTCATCCTTTGGTGACTCCTTGCTAACTTATCCTGTCACTCAGACTGTGATTAATCATATGTTTTTTATCATTTTAGTTTGTTAAGTCGTTTAGGTTTTAAGTATGAAGGCCAGAAAATCATACGGAACTAATGGTCCTCCTCCATGTTTGTGTGGAGGAGTTTGCAGATTGTCTTGCTTTGGCATTCCTTCATCTTCTTGGACTCATGCTAAACACTAGTTTTATTATCACAACCAAATTCATCATAAATATGCCTAATATTATTGTCCTAATTGTTTCCAGGGCTCACCAGTCATTTGTCTGTCAGTTATCCACAAATTTGTGTCAACTAATAATCCTTTTCATGAAGCTGGGTACTGTCACCACATGTACACATTCATTTCCCAGGTGTTTACTTTAGTGGTGGTTACCAATTCACTTAGTATTTGTGCTTTTGAGAATGCTAGTGCTGGTTGCTAATTCACTATATTTGTGCTTATAAGGATGCACTTTCTTCATGTACATGGGTATACATTTCAGTGCAATTTGGCATGGTTGTTTAAGCTTGAAAATAAGGTAATTAATTAGACTGGTAGATAAGGTGGCAGAGGTATCACCCACACTCCTCTCTGTCACCTCCCTCTTTCTCGTTGACTGTGTAGTTATATGACATGGTTGTCGAAATTTCTACTGGAATGCTATTTTGGATGATGACTTTGGCTCTCTTCTTGACTGGTTTGTGCAGTTATTCAAATGGAGAATGCTAGTTCCCCTTGTGAGGAAAGTGAGTCGTGTAGATGTCTTGGTCTTTGTTTAAGGATCAGGTGTGCTATCAGGATTTTCCCTAAACCAAGTGTTCCATTTGGTCATCTTTTCAGTGGATTCCCAGTAGAAGTTTGGGACCAAGACGAGGAAGGACATGAAGGTGGTGTTAGTGTGGTCAAGAGGTTATCTGCCTGCTTTCATATAAATGTTCTTTTTGGATCTACTTTGTGATGACTTTGCTTCTTCTTTTGGGGACCCAAAGCAGAGACTGGTGTCTGAAATGTTAACTCTCATGAAGGAAAAGGTGAAGTACCAATGCACATTCCCTTATGGTTATCAAAATGAGTTTCCTTCATTGTAATCTGCGATTTGTATTTTCTCCCTGAACTGTTAGATCTAGGTCTTGTTTATATCCTATTACTGTCATATCTGCAGTTTTTCAGAACAACCACTAATTTCTTCTCATCATATGTCCAAACCATCTCAGTATTTGAGATTTCAGACTTTCCAGCCTCTGGACACCATGCATCTGTTGCAGAGTAGTCCAGTCCCATTGCAAGTTTGCACTCTCTACCAATGGGACATTTATTTACAAGTGGTCAAGTTGTCTCTCTCCTTGCTGCATCTTTCTTTCTTTCTTAATGCCTTCTCAACTCCTGCTTTACAGTCCAGTGTGTCCATCCACGTTGGAATAGGTCGTTGAAACATCGAGATTAAAAAAATGAGCTCAATTTCTTCTTGAAAGTTGTTTTCCTGTTGGGATTTTGGGCCAAAGTACCTTCTGGTCCTATCAGATCCCATTAGGATCAAGTTGGATCCTCTTGTGAAGGAGAGGAAGACATACCAGCATGTCCTGATGAGCATTCTTGGAAGTGTGGATATAAACAATCAGACCTTGTGATGTCAATCACTGAATTACAGCCCAAAGTGGATGTGGTCCAGATTCTAGTAAGCTTTTATGTGATTGGCCAGAACCTAACTAAAAGAGGCCGTGGATGAACACTCCTTATGTACTATTGTGCATGCACACAGGAGTTGGATGAACCAGGAACACCCTATGTTTCTGTAAGATCACTTGCACACGACTCACCATGATAGTTAGTGGTACAATATATTAATGTGATGAACCTCTTGTTTACATAAGCATGATGCAGGGATCATGCTCACATACATCACAAGTTTTGGAAGAGCAGGTACTGCCCAAAGGTCTGCACGATCATGTGCATAAAGATTGCCATGCTAACCAGGGGTATTGTACAATGGTGATGGGTTATATGAACTATGAACCCCATCTACATGCTCATGATGCTGATATTGTGTAGAGCAGACAAGCAAGTAGTACTGACTTTATTCTGTGTACTTATGCAGAAGTACAGGAGGAAGAGTCTAATGCAATCCTCTGGTCTTTAGAAAATCTGAGGCAGTCTTTGAAAGGAGTGGATGACCTGACATTCTGAGCATGCTTGGGAACCCGTGTCTACCCTGCCTACAGCAGCTATCTCACGTAAGGTGTGAGAATACTTTTGAATATCTTGAAGAGAATAGACATTCATGTGAAGTCTGGTGTAACATCTTGTGAGAGGACTTCTTAGACCCTTCTTCCAAAAAGAAAATGAGGCAAGCAATGAGGAGGAAGAGCTCAAGGAGGAGCAGGAGAAAGAGCTGTGCCTGCGCTTCTTCACCTTCATCTACCCACAGGTCTTACTCTTGTCCACTACAGCAAGAGTAGTTGTAGAGGCAGGAAATGCAAGCAGATAGAGTAACTTCCTACAGGTAAAATTACCACTACGGGAAGCTTAGAGTTCCTTAGAGTGGACAGGAACAGACATAGTAGTAGGAGATGAGGTCTTGGCTGTTGCTAAGTGGTCCAGAAAAAGTAGAGAATGTTGATCTTCCTGGAATACCGAGAGAAGGCCACCACATCTTCAGTCACTCCAATAAAGCTGAAAGCCCAGGAGCAGCTGAAGAAGCAGGGGTATGGTTAGGTGGTAGTGATTCAAGGTCATGTGCTACAATTTTTCCATAGGAAAATGAGCAGGAGCTTGGGAGAAAGAGGGCAGTTTTGGAGGAAGGTTCCTAAAAGGTATGGTGGTATTGAAGTTTAAATAATTCCCTTCAAAGAAACCATTGAATATCTTTTTGCCCATACTCAACTGTTACCAAAACTAAGGAGACCAGCAAGCAATATCCTTATAGGACCCAATAGTGCAAAACAAAACTAAGGACATAAAGCTCCAGACACCTGCTTTTATCCTTTATTCTTTTCTTTGTTCGTTTTCACAGCCATTTTAAACAAAGAAGACAAGCACCATGCTTACAATAAAGAAAATTAAAAAGTTTCAACTTGATGGTCAGTCAGAGCACAATAAGAATAAGACTTCTCAACTCAGTAATAACCAAAGAATAAGTGCTTGCTCTAGGCAAGGGGTTGAATCCCCCCCCCCCCCCCCCCCAATGAGCTGTCTTGTTACCAAGTCTGAACAACTGATTTCAGTTCTCACTGAGGAGTATTTGTATGTAAAAGGTGATGGTTTTTATTACCATAGGGACAACTTTTGCTCAGGTTGTTGTAGCATTGATTGTGAGTTCTTGTCAGTGTTTGCTGCATTTTATATAAGTGCAGCTCATTACTTTTTCCATTTAATCTCTTTCCCTTGAAATGAATCAATCTGCTCCTTGCACTAGAACCAGGGGACTATGGCAAGGAGATTCGGATATTAATTACTCTCTTGTGGCAAGTAGATTTGGTTAATAGGTACTCTTTTGTGAGATATTTGGAGATGTAGATCTGCCAGGGGAAATATCGCCGCACATAGCCTTAGTTTGGAAGTCAAGTATTACTTGGTAAATCATTTCTAGTGACAATAGAGAGGGCACAAGCAATAAATATCACTTTCAGGATACTTTGGTGGTTTGCCTCTCTCCCAAATACCAATTTGGCATTAGTAAAGTAATAAGTTTGTCACTCATTTGAACAAGTTGTTAACTATGGTATTTCATTAAGATTATTAAGGCCTGTCCACACGATCGGGCCTGATCGGCGGACTTTCCCTCTAACGGGCACACTTGACGGGCAAACCGTCAAATTGCCCGATGGGTCTTGTAGCAAAATCACCATGGTGGTGCCCGATGGTTTGAGTTTCGACCCTGGCAGACGTACGTTAACCATATACATTTCTTTTACCGAGCCATTCTTTGCACCATATTCGCTTCTTTTTCATCACACACAACGCAATTATCATGTTACGCTATCATCTTGTTTGCGGTAGGCACAATGTTTATCGTACCGCACTGAACACACTACTGGCATCGTCGGGCACGCCCACCTCCCCATCCCCTCACCCGTGTGGACAACGTTCACGGGTAAACCCGCCAGAATTTGCCCGTCAACCCCGGAGCACGCCGATCAGGCCCGTTCGTGTGGACAGGCCTTTACTCTTTCCATCAGTCTCATGTTAGTCTCTGACACTTTTCTTCCCCTTCCCCTACTGGCAACAAAGGCATCAAACAGTAGTAGTGATTGTACTATATCTTTGAACCATGAGAATTGGTTAATTTTCAACACCATCTGTTTTCATTTTAGTGTCATGAAATTTTTCTTTTTTGCAACATGCACTATAATGAGTATGTGAACATAATTAAAAAATTCTACAATATATAATTACTGTAATGTTAATTATTGCATTATAATATAGATATAATTTTATTTGAATTTGAAAATGGTTACTTAACTTATTTCCATTGTCATGTATTATCTGTCCTATTACAGGCAGTCCCCAGTTATCGGCGGGGGTTCCGTTCCTTGGGGTGTGCCAATAAGCGAAAACTACCATTAACCAAAACTTGGTGATTTATGAGAAGCATATTGGCGCCATAAGCAGCCTTATGGCGCCGATAACCAGAACTCGCCCTGTTATTGCGCCATAAATCACCGATTTTATGACACTAGACAAGCCCTTTAAAACCAGATCCCTGATAACCGAGTCCGCCGATAACCGGGGACTGCCTGTATTAATTGTAGGAACTTTTAGTGCTTTTCAGTCATCCATTTGGTAATTCTTTGTTACATTTAATTGTGGAATAACAGAATTTTAACTGTTGGAGTGAACTTTATAATAATGAGAACAGTAGGTATGGAGTAGGATCTAAAAGGAGGTTAAAGAATACACATTATTTTTAATGAGCGTTTAATGAGAAGTGAGATTTTGCCGAGGCACACCCGAGGTCCTTCTACAGGAGGCTGGTGCATCAGGTGTAGCAGGCACGTCATAAGAAGTAGAATCAACATATAGTCATACATGTATTGCCTATACATTGATATCTTGTCACTACTTTATGCTTAGCACTATTTCTCCAATAGTGCTGAAGCTACTCTGGTGACGGTGAGTTTCCAGTTGTGTCCTGTGTCAGTCAAATAGTGATGAATTTACTGACAACTTGAATATAAGGAGGTATTCCAATGTGTTCCTAAACAGTCTTGTCAATTTTTATTTTTAGTTGCTGATCAAAGCTACTAATTCAGCAGCAAAACAGCAGTTGGCACACTCAACCACCGGCGATTCCAGATCCATTTGCTTTTTGTATCCAAAGAATCTATCACAGGCTTCCAGTCAGGAACTTCTTAAGGTGTAAATTGTGTTTATTATAATGCATGATAGACCGGTTTCCTCCCAGCAGGAGCTTCGTCAGACTAGTTCCCTTCAAATTAGGCCAGAGAAAAAACTGTTCAAAACCAATGTGGTGATTCCCAAAGAGGTGAGAATTTTGTAGCTCCCATGAGGGTTTTGATTAATTAACCTTAACTAGAAATTTTCTTCTGGATGCAACTACTGCACTATATTTATGGTTAAGTTAAAGTAAAAAAATACTTTTGATCTTTTTGAGTAATAATGGCAATAGTAAAAGTGAGCAAATAGGTTATAGAAAATAAATGATAAATTGCATAATTTATCTAACTTAATTACAGGAACTCCATTTTCGTAATTTTCAAAGAAAATTCAGTTCGCAAACTTTTACACTGGCCAGATTTACTCCAATCTCACAGTAATTGCATACGAGATGAATTTCATTGTGTACTAAGGTATCGTATATTTAAATCATTAGTTCTAATTTTCTAGCACTGGCACAGTGATGTCACCTTTCCAAAAGTAAAATTTACTTTTCCTGGATAGCTGACGTGTTGTCCATTGCCAGATTGCAGTTATCACAATTTACACATTGGGGAGAACCACAGAACAGTTTTAACATGGCAATTGTGTAATTCCCTATGAAGTAGATGGTGACACTAGACTTCGTCCTGCATACATAAATTCCAATCAGGCATTGGGAAGTACTTTGAAAATGATTTATAAGTCTACTAAATTTATTGGTTGGCCTTCTATGACGAAGCTGTCTGGTGACTGGCAATGATGGTGCAATCAGCCTGCCAACCAATGTGCAACAACATCACATGAAACTGACTCATAACTACAGTATCTAGACATAATTTTAAAATATTGATCTCTGTTGTAAGCTGCAAGACACTGCCTGCAGGAAAATGGTTATACAGGGGATTAATAATACTTTTTGGACCTACTGAATAGTCAGAAACGTGACTGTGCCTGTTTCCTCAGCACGAGGGATGTCAGACTGGTCCCCTACTAGGAGAATGAAGTTAAGTACATGAGCAGTTCCCTACAATGTGTCAATTATGTCTACATTATAGTGGCTTCTTATTTATTAAATCCTGAGATGTAAGGGAGCTTTTATTCACTTCTAAGTGAATAATATGCAACACTGGGATATAGTACAAAATTGCCTTGGAAATGCTGATCATTTTTTTAAGTTAATACATTGTGTACATTAATACAGTACATTACCAAATAATACTCAGTAAGCTTACAATGATCACTAATAATTGTCTATTGAAGAACCACAATATTTTTGAAGATAACTGTTAAATTGCAGGATGAAAAAAAATAATTGTAAAATGTGCTAAAACATAGCCTTCGCTATTGATCAGCAGTGAGTTCTGGGGACGTCCCAATTGTCGCATGGGCAGGACCGAGGACTTTAGTTGACACACCAGCTTCACAAGTTAAAGACTGGCTAGGAGAAGGCTGACATGGTCGGGTAATGTGTTGCTGAAGATCATGTTCTGAAGTGCCACTACTAGAAATGCTACCACATGCAGGACAAGGTTCTCTCAGACTACCACTATCATGCTGACACAGACGGAGGGCAGTGGCTCCACACGGTTCTTCTGTAACTGTTCTATCTGGTGCACAGAAGGCGGAACCTTGACTAGGCCGCAAGGTAAATGCTGCAGGTGGTCTCACTGCAGGCCATTCTCCCCCTTTACTGGCTCCTGATCTGGGGTTTAAAAGAAAGTTAATTGTAATACATTACATAGTAGCAGGCTATATATTTTTATTTCAAATCCAAGCCATGAACTGGTGTATCTGGAATAAGAATCAGTACATCACGTATCAGCAAAATATTTCAATGATTAAATTGAGTTGGGAAAGACTATATGAAAAAAAGTTAACGTTCTACATTAAAGCCCTGCTAAAATTTAGTAACTTTGTACATATTACTGTGTTAAGAAACTATGAGTAATCTCTCAATTATCCAAATTGCTGTTATCTGGAGCTCGTTGTCCAACACAACTGGACCAGGGACCAATGCCCCAAAGGTATGATATATATATTTTTGAAATTTGAATAAACCACTCTTAAATGGTTGGCAATGCTGGGCAGCCCCTGGAAAAATGTTGCATGTAAGCAATGCTATACACGCATAAACAAACTAAGAAAGGGTTTTAGGGGGTAGGGAGGCCTGGAGAAGTTTCTTGGGGGGGGGGGGGGGGGGGGGGGGGGGGGGGGGGGGGGGGGGGGGGGGGGGGGGGGGGGGGGGGGGGGGGGGGGGGGATGGGGGGGGGGGGGGTGGGTTTGGTCATATGGCTGGGCGCCATATGAGGAGGGAGTAGTACCATCAGTGTACCTCATGTGGTGTGATGTAGGCATTACTTAAGGTTCATTGCAGCATCCCTTTCATCCCTTTTACTGTACCTATATTCATATTCTCTTTCTTAGTGCAGGGTTTTCCTCCCATTACACCTTTCAAACAGTTTCAGTGCTGAATGGCCTTAGTTGCCCCAGTGGTTGGCCTGTATGGCAAGTCTAAAAATCAATCAATGTGGCAGAACTCATGCAGAGAAGGGGGTGTTTTGGAAGGTGGGTGGAGCTGGGGAGCAGTTTCCCTGGCTGGGAGGGGGTGGGGATGCAGTGTTGGATTGGTGAAGAGGGCTAGGTAAATGTCCAACTTGCATGAGCTCCTTTTGTTGTGTGCTGCTATGGTTATGATTTTTCTTATCAATTATTTCACACTATTCTCATATTTTTACTGAATTTTAAATTTTTTTTAAAAATTGTGACAACCCAAAAGATAAATGCAATCATATAGGTAGGGTACCTACATACACACACATTCATTCACAGATGTTGGTGAACTTAGTAGAGCTTGTTTAGGCTTTGATGAAAGCCACCTGGATGTAAACATACAAACAGGAATACAAGTAAAGCTTCCATGATATTATGAGGTGAAATGAAAAATCTCCCAATAAAACAAAATGACCAACTAATTTTTAGTCACTTTCTTATAATGAATTTGCTTTGGACAGTCATCATTGAGAAGTGCCATATGTACTAAAGATGTAATCACAGGATGTTTTACACAAGCAGTTTCCATGATAGACTATACTTGCCGAACAAATTTCATTTTCAGTAGATCAAACTGTCCTAGGCTAGGCTCTCAAAACAAGATTACAAGTTAAAGTATGTTAGTTTACCACTGTTTATACTAGTTTACCATTGTATACCAATTTTACATTAATGTACAAAAATAAAATTAATCATCCCAGTAGTAGTACATTCATTTCTTTTAACAAATAAAAAATTATTCTAATTCATTTGCTAGTAGGCTCAATCAGCTGATTATGTCAATGCATATGAGATGATGATATTACAATGATGATATAACATGATAATAATACAGTACATATAAGTGGATTTAGTAAGTAAAATATCAGTTTCATTCCTATTACCTTTTATCTTAAATACAGCTGTAATATCCAATTTGACTTCTGCAAATGGACACTGTAACACCTAGCCAAGGTCAATAGTTCACAAACATTATGTATCTTGTGTATGGTAACACAATATGGCAATAACTGATGAGAAAGTTGCTGTATATAAAGGTACATTAATGGTAAAAAAACCATAGTAGGCTGTAGGTAAACATGTAGGCCACCTGCCTACTGAATTGTGTCATTTATGAGAGTGAGCAAAAACTAAAGGTTTTTTTTTCAGTGTATTTATGCAGTATATTTGTTACAACTATGGGGAAAAAGGGTAATTAATTGCCTTTTGCATAAAGTCTTCAGTTTGGTTGTTGTTTATAGGCATATTGAGAGTTTAAAGTTATGTGGTATTGACAGGGCTAGGTGAGGAAGGGTATGGTGTGGACCTTGAACACCTAAGATTTTTTTTTTTACTTGCCCTTATCCAGATTTCACCATTATCCTTTCATTCCATTAAACTGTTAAACTGAATGATTACTTATTGTATGTGCTACTGCTGGGAGTCCTAAATCTCTCATATGCATAGGATCATGATTTTAGCCAATTTTTATGGAATTCGTTACAGACCCAGCAAATGAAAGTTTGCAAACCCTGAAGGTATTACTTTTCTATGAAATCATCATCGTCATTATCCTTTAGAGTTTGTATACCCAATGTAGAAGAGAGACTGACTTCTTTCAGAAGTAGTTTATGGCTTCTGATACTAAAAAGCAAGTCCATTTTTTAATATCAGCCTATGAGGATAGAATTAACAATTCCCATCCCTCATGGTACTGGTTTGAGGTAGTTCATCATATACTTATCAAGTTGCAAGTCCTTCAGACATAATAATTCATTAAACTGAAAATAAACTAACAAAATATTTTTGGGGGGTATTTGTTTCCAATACATGATGCAGTTATACACTGCTGGTTGAAAGTTGGATAATAACTAAAGATGCACATGATTGCAGGTAGTATTGTTCTGCATTCACCCATGATTTTTTTTTTTATTTTAAACCCAGATATTATTCCATAGTAGTATCTACTGTTTACAAATTATGGTGAGTTTTAGTGATAACAAATCAATGACATGAACATATATATTTGATCTACTAGTCCTAGTTCTTGCAACTTTGGCTGCTTTGTTAGCATCTTCATTTCATTATCAGCCTACATATGCAATGACCCCACAAATTTCATCGTCTTTAATTTGCTGAACAAATGGATTTGTAGGACAATTTTGAAGGGCTCTAAGTCCTCCTTAATACTAAAAAGTAACGATTTTTTATTATGTTTTTAATATTTTTAATTATGGACAACTTGCTGACAATTCTGCTGTGAAAAGATATACACAATTGGCTTGCTTAGCTAGATTAGCTCTAACCTTTAAATGCAGAATCTGATGCTGAACCACACATTTGGCTTCTACTTTCTAAAACAGATAGGGCAGCTGTTCCATACAGCAACATCTGTGCTGATCTGTCAGCGTGCCAACTTGCTTGTAATAGCTTTCTTTTTAAGTTGTTGTTATTATTATTATTATTTCATTGGATCAATGCAGTTTTGCATTTGTCTTTTATGTATGGAATGTATGCTCTCCAGTCCCAATGTGCATCAAAGATTAAACCTAATAAGTTAACAGTTTGGCTTGTGTATCAAATTACTTCTCATTTTTCACTTTCATGATTTTGAACTGACACAATTTCACACTAGATATTGAGTTGAATTGAGTTGAATATAGGATTTAGGCCAAAGGACAAGCACTGGGACCTATGAGGTAATTCAGCGCTGAAATGGAAATTGACATAAAAGGTTTGAAAGAAAGGTGTAACAGAATGAAAACCTCGCAGTTGCACTATGAATCAAGTGTTAAGAGAGGGTGGAAAGTAAGATAAAGAAAGAGAATATGAAAGGAGGTACAGTAAAATGAACAAAAGTGGTTGCAAGCTATCACACTAGATATTGGAAAATATTTTGCTCATACTAATCTAATTTCTTCCTAGCAAGAAACAAATTTTTACTTTCCTGTAAAAAAACTGATCTTAAAAAGTTAAGGCATAAGCCAGCAGAAAGAGGGAAGGTTACACATAAAAGGATCACTATTGAGATTTTATCAAATCCATAAGACAAGCACTCCTGAAGGATTTAATCAAACTTTTGTTGCCAATACTATCATACGCAGTCAATTAGCCTGAATAACTGCATGATCATCAGCAGATCTGTATTTCAAAATGAACTCTGAGACAAAAACAAAGACTCAAGAGAGGCAGAATGGTTTTAGTCCATAATTCCAGCTCTGAAAGCATTCTTATAAAAAATGTTAGATTATGCTCACCTAGGCCCACCAAGGACAAGGTTTTGCATGCCCAGACACAGTATTCTGAACTGGCCTCATGCAAACTTGAGTTGCATTTCCAATCTCAAAAGGATTTTTTTGATTTTTTTAGAGGCAAAAATTGGAGGTAGACAACTGGATGGGAAGTGACAAAGGGGAACAGATAAGTTTCAGAAACCAATACTGAAAAGATTAGCAATTAAGGTGCACCTCCCTATGAGGTTTAATATGTATTTAGCAGTAACTACGTGTACTGCAATTCCTGCGACAGAATTCAAAATAAGTACTATAGTAGCAGATGGTCATTTTCAAGTAATGTAAAGGCAACTGAGATGCCAACTATGAAATAATAAGGGTAAAGTTTTGGGAAACTGAGAAATTCATTTTTTCTATTACAGGCTGAAATACATTACCTATCTTCATGGAGCTTGAGAGCAACTTTTTCGCACCCATCAGGGGGCTCCCTTGCCAGGAACTTGTTAATGTGTGGTGAAGTTGCCAAGGCAGGGGTACTAGTAGGGCTAGGGGTAGTTGGCGGCATAGCAGCCGCTTGGCTAGGTGGTGGTGAGGTCGGTGGTGATATAGAAGGTGACGTGTGGTTGGAACTAGTCGCAGATACCGCTGATCCTCTGGCAGGTGTCTGAGTGTCCACACTTCGTGTGAATCGTAAGTAGTCTGCAATTGGTGCTCTGCGACCATCACGCCCAACATCTCCCCACTGCAATTAAGATGATGGTAATGATTAGTATTCAAAATGTGCAAACATCTGTGTAGATAATGCCAAAAGGCCATGAACTTGGCTGAAAAAAAAATATGCATAAATACTAATACAGTAAATTAATCCTCATGATGACTGCCTCCAGTGCTGTGACGGAGACGGCCTCAGTGATACGCTGCCACTCTTTCTTGAGTTTTATCTTTAAAAAATTCTCCACTCATTTCCAGCTCCCCTTCTCATAGTTGTTGTAAGTCTGGGTCTTCCATCTTTTCATTTTTTTATGTTTTTTTATTGAATGACATATCTAAACCGCCTCTATCCCCCTTTCATCATTGTCTTGTCTGAATATAAAACTTTTGTAATTTCCTTATGATATCATTCTTAACTCTATTCTGCCAACTGACTCCTAATAATATTCTCAAAGCTTTATTCTGAAACTGAACAAAATACTTTATATATAGTTTCATTGTCATGCTGTTCCTATTACTTATATAAATATAGCTTCATTGTCATACTGATACTATTAGTCTTATATACAATCTTAATAAGTGCTTATTATTTGATTGTCCACTTTTAGTCTCACTAAATTTCAAATGAACAGAACCTGTACAGGATATCTTTATTACAAAATACTTTAAAGATACATATGTCATTAATCCTTTCTCCATCTAATATTGCTCATCCCTTTGTGCATACTTGTTAAATATCTCAGTTTTCCTTCAATTTATTGTGAGTCCTCCCTCTAGATATATGATACATTCTAATCACCAAACCAAATTTTGTAAATCTTACGGTGTTCTTCCAAGTCCATTACCTTTCTATCCTAACTCTAGAATCTCTTCATTCTTCAATCACTTTTTTTTATTATGAAAACACATGTAGCATTGCACTATTTACTACAAATTCATTCGACATGACCCAATCAACGTTAATTTTCCTCATTACATAAACTTTCATCAGTACATATTTTGAAAGCAGTACAGTTAATACATGAGGTGTCATTTCATTTACTATAGCTAAAAATCATCTCTGCAGTGAATCTATCATAGCCTAGTGTTTTCCATCTCTCAAGTTTCTTTATTATTGATTATGCTAAAAAACACTGTGAATTCAGTCATAAGCACATTCAGGTCTTTATCAGCTTCTAGTAAAGTATATCAATCAAATTATTCTCCTCATATCTCTTGGTCAAGACCTCACAAAAATGATTTGCCAACACTTTATTCTTTGCATGATGTTACAGACCCATACTTCCTTTAGATGTGCATTTTTCCTCCTTTTCCTTCCACTAATGGGCAGTTCCTTAATAATTATAAGAGCTAACCTAATACCAATGCCAATCTCTGACGACAAAGCTTTGGCAACATCATCAGTCTGTTAGTGAAAATATCTTCCTAAACTTCTTGAACTTTTAACTTTACTATCTAGACTTCAGTACTTGGTACAATTTACTTTGTGATCATCATATCTTCCCAAAATTTGTTTCCAAGGTTTCTGTCTTGTTACCTCATATTCTAATATTTCTTTTCCTGCAAACTGACATAAGTGCTTAATGTCAAAGTAGTTCTCATTCATTGATTGCTCGTCCTCAGATGTGATTTTTAGAGCTGCCAATGATTTTGACATTCAATTTCAAAAGCCCCTTTATGTTAATTTTCAAGAAGTTTTTCTGTATCAAGTATATAAATTGTCAAATTTTTATTGTGTGCTATTCAAGTCAAGTTTAGTGAGACAATGACAAGTTGGCGATCTGCTTCGTTGCTGCTTTGGATATTCTTCAGCATTCCATTTTTTCTCTCGATTAATGGCTGTGATGACCTGCATTGCTGATAACTTTCAAGTATATTGAACAACTGTTAATTGAAATTTAACATTATAAATTCTTCTGTTGCCCTAACTTTGTTAAGGTAAATAGATAGCCTAATACAAATAGGAGAAATGAAAACTTTCTGAAATAAGCAAATAGGAACAAAATGGAAAACGTAAAAAAGTACAACATGTACTACGGATAATCTGCTGGCAATTTTAGGATATACAGTACAAAGTGCAATAGTGCCAAGTAGTAAATGGTATCTACCATAATCATAAAACTATTCATTATTAAGGCATGACAAACATTTGATCAGAGGTGTCACTACTTGCATAAAAACTGAATCCTTAAAGTTAAAATTGAAATTACAAAGAAAACTTGGTACTTACCACATCTTCTACGTCATCAGCAGGTACGTGGGACGGCCGTAAGACCAGACGTTCAATTTCTTGGTTAAGACCCTCCACAGAATTACGTAAACGAGGAGGAAGCAGTGGCTTTGGCAACTGTGGTATGGGAATGGCGCGAGACCCACCTAAAAGAAAGGCAATGAAAATGAGAATTTCATATATTGATGAAGTCCAAATGTATCTCACTCATTTCATGGGAATGAAAAATCATAAACTACATTCTTTTAAGGGGCTTTGGATATTAAAGATACTACACGGCACAAGTTCCTGAGCATAAGATTTAAATGTTTATGTGAAGATATTTACTCCAACTTTTAGTCAAAGTGACATTAAAACAGCTGTTAATACCATTTGCATGTTGGAGGGCATGGTGTCGTGGGTGAACGGGAGTAGGTGCAAGGACGGAGTGATCAGCATGTACAGGACTGTAGCGGAGCCCTCCTCCACTTGTCCCTTCCTTGTTAGTTCGTTGCAGCCTAATAATCAATGTAATGCTATTACTCAAGGTAATACTTCAGACTTCTATAATGTTTAGGTTCTATACAAAAAAATCAGTACAAGAACTTTTATTACTAACCATAAAAGAATGAATTGGTAATTAGAATGCACCTGCCTTCTCATAGACTAGGATCAATACTGTACAAACAAAACATGAAGGAATGGAAGCCTTAATGTGAAGATCCAGTTCAACATTCTTTACTATATATTAAGCTTCAAATAAAGTCTGGAATGATACATTACTGTTTTAATAGCTTAAATTACCATAGGTAGCTTCTGACTTTTGAATGAATTAAAAATATCTTCAACCTAACTGTAAAGTTAACTTTGTTCTCATGAACAGTATATAATGGCCTATCACTGAATATACTGTGATGCAAATATTTGTGTTCTTCCTTTCTTTCTTTTCTTTTTTAAATACATCTATGTAGTTTACCCCTGATTGCCAGCTCTGACTAATAATGGCTGCCACTAACCAATTTTCTTCACTGTATATATGTATAAAACTTTTTTTATTGGTCATGAAATATAATAAAGCACATCAAACAGAAGAGAACAACCAATACTGTTCAAGACTTGGGTGAAAATAAGCCTTGCATGTAGCTGGTCAATATTGGCTTGTGACTGCCCTAATGGACTGTAAGTTAAAAGGGAGCTCAATGCAAGAACAAAGAAAGTACAAAATAATAGTACTGTGAAAGATATGACACCAGTGTAAGCTTCAAACTTTTCCCTTTAAAGCTGGATATATGTGAAAGGGATTATAAAGAATACTCAAGGCTCAGGGTTCACTTCAGAGATCCATAACAATTCATGTTTCAAGCAAATAAAGGTATTTGGTCATCCAATCTCTTTCTAGAGACAGCAATATAGTAAATGTACTATAATTTAAAAAGAAGGAAGACATTAAAAAACCTGAAAAAACCGTTTATGTTGCCATCCATTTCACTAATAAAAAATACCACAAATGCAAACCATGGATTCCATTGTTGTACAGTAAAATCAAGAACTATAATAAATTAATCACTAGTTATACTTCAAATGTAAAACTTAACTTTGTTGTAAATACCTAAAAAAATTGTAAATAAATTTTTATTTCATCCATTAATTTAATGGGGTTGTTTCAAATACGTACTAAGATGCAACTCTAATTCTACATCAGTCATAAATAACAATGACTACAGATCTCGGTATGTGTTAATCAACTAAAAATGTACTTTTAGAACGCACGCTCCACTTTCACTTCTTTGAAACCCACCATTGCCATACAGTATTTCCAACGAACAACAGCACCTTTAAACTATGCTTTTAATGTCACACCAGATATAAACTTTGAGCCTTCATCATCCTTTTAGACTGACAACCCGTGAGGGAACAAACATGGAAAGGGCATCCCTTGGCCTCAGGTATGTAGAGTACGTTGCAGTCATAAAAATATTGGAAATAAACAACAGAAAAGAATGAGAATCAAAATCTTTCCATTCTTTTGGCTGTTAATAAAACTGAGTTTGATAAAAATGTAATGACAGCAATTTCGTTAACATACTAATGTGTGACTAAATAAATGCTAGCAACTATGTTACGAATTAGCACAAACTCATCACCCATTTTTGTAAAATTACTATTCCTTTGCAGCAATTTTCTCACAAGACTAACATCCTAGAAAAATATTATGCTATATTGAATGAAAAATGAAGGGTGCTTAACAACAATAAAAAGATGGTAATGTGAACCAAAGATAATAACCAAAATATTACTTAAATCTTATTCTGTATTTTGATGTCAATGAAAAATATGACTTTATATTACAAGTTCCTACTGGGTACCCTCTCTGGTAACACTGAGATCATGTATATCAAAATCACTGAGATAATGTATATCAAAATCAAATGTAGTAAAATGATAGGAATAGCAAATGGAGTGAAAGCTGAGGAGATATTCTTCCTGTTGAAAATGTGAGAATTGTGGGGTAATTTACAAACAATTTCAAAACTATGGAGAGGATGTGATATCTCCATGCTCTCTGTGAATGAAATTTTGGTCATATTATATTCTAATATTAATAAGTACTGTATATAAACTTGATAAAATAGTGGCAACCCATTTTGTGGTTAGGAAGATTCTCAATATCCATTTTATTACCCATGAATTCAGCAATTCATCTAAAACGTACAATTAAATCTGTTGGGAAAAATTGGGACAAGACGTAAACTTTACCTAGAAAATACTGTCTTCAAAACTCCAATCCTAAAAGATTTCATGAGGCAAAAATGCATTCTAGCCAATCTGATTCCAACTACAAACAATGTCAATTCACCCTGCATCTCATAAACAAAAACTCCCTATGTAAACGGGAACAACTATAAAAAGAAAACATCCAAAATAGATGAGGTAAGTAAGGAACCTGCGGTAGTGCCCAATCCTATGGAAGCCTGTTAAGTCAGAGTTTTTGTTGAACCATTCTTTAAAGATGGTAGTTTAAGCAAATTTGCAAAAAAATTATTAGACTAATGAAAATACTTCAACCATCGCAGTTAAAAATTACCCAAAATTGTAATACGGCCAATAAAGTCTTATTACCTACATCATTAGAGACAATAATATGTGTCTCCAGTGATGATAGATTCTTCCGGATCAAAGGTGTTCGAAATGACATCAAGCCACGTTAGGGAATGGAATATAAAATTTAGGCTACGTTTGAAAGGTGTAACAGGAGGAAAACCTCGTGGCTGCATTATGAAACAACTAATAGGAGAAGGTGGAAAAAAGCATTTCAATACGAATAATCCACTTCGTATTGATAACAGTTCCCAACTGAAGTGCTTGTATCATCCCTTTGCTGCATCAACTTGAGCTTTATACTTTATCTCCTCCTTTCTTCTCTCCCTATTTAACCTCTCTAATTATTAATTCTTAGTGTAATTTTGGATTTTCCTTTAACGTCGTATCATTTCTTTACCGAATCTCTCTCATCTTCCTATCCAACCATTCCAACTCGCTCTTTTCACGGTTTTAATCTTTGGTTGACAGTCCCTAGTGCTTGACATTCAGCCGAAGTTTCATGACGCATGCAACGGTAGCAGGTTTGTGGCAGAGAGCAATGACTGATAACTTAAAAAATCATAAAATTCTTTCCTATGCAAAAAAAAAACCTGCTCATTCATACACACAATCTACATAATTATTGTAAATTTCTGTTTATAACCAGAACAGAAGTGTTTTTTTATGCCAATGTGTGTTGCAGAAAATTGTGCTTCTGAAGAGAGACACTACTACACTTACCGATGCCGAATAAATTTGTCTATTTGTTCTCCTGAAGACGGAGGGACCTGCTGCCCACTACCCAACCATGGAGATGATACTACCGACACTGAAGGTCGTCTACTATTGTTGGTACTGCTATTATTACTACTGCTAGTACTACTACTAACAGCTTCTTCACAAACTGAAGACCAGCCGACGCTCAGGCTACCATAACAAGTTGATGCCCACTCTTCAGGGGTCTGCAAAGAACGATGCAAGTTAAGTTAACGGCGCACACTCGCCTTCATATACTAATTATTCTAGTAACACATAAGCACGTTTAGTATTACATCTGCACCATATGATGACTGAAAGAAATGGAAGACAAAGTTAAATTCTCGACAGAAATTATAGGGACTGACACACAAAACACACACTCCTTAGTTCTGTACAAAAAAGAAAAAGAAAACAAAAGTTTGGTCTTGTTTAATATCAAACACATTTTGAGAAGAGAGCTATAATTTACAATCAGTAAATGTATTATGTTCATATCTTTATTTTAATACAAACTCAATAAACGGTAAGTCTAATCAAGAATAGAAAACAAAATACTTCTTACAGTCTTTAAGGCACTACAATATAGTGAACCAACATATCTTGAAACTTGAAGCATATAGGGCTAGGTTATTTGAAACTAGAACAAATTGTAAATCAGGTGAGAGAGCATTTGAACATTACCCACCAAGACTAGAAAACAAAATACCGCCGGAAATGAATATCATACAATTCTGCAGGAGCTACGATAATGACGAGAAAACATTAAAAGACAAATATAAAATATAAGAAGCAACTTATTGAGAAAACGTACAAGGGTCCGACTGAGTGGGAATCATCACTGTGGGGGCTGTACATAAAACCAAACAGGTAAACAAGTACAAGAAATGAGTTCATGTTGGGACTTTTACTTGATTCAAACTACAATTCCACCATAGTTAGCCGATTCCATTCAACAAAATACAATAATGAATTAAAGAAATGGAAACAGTATATGACAAGTACACTTTCTTATGAAACGCGCCAAAACGACAGTACACTCATTGAGCAAACTTCCACAGGAAAACAGTGTGAAGTGTTTCGGTGGTTACCTGTGAGGCTTTGTCAAGCAGTAAACTTGAGAAGGGTTGCTGCTGGACGTCCTTAGGCCACTGTCCTTTGAGGTAGATGGTGTCCAAAGAGGCCGTGCGCCGCATCAGCGCGCTCCCCTCACCACCTTGGCTCCCTCGGCCCAACCCGACCCGACCTGCGAGAGACAAACAAAAACATTTTACAAAAATAGTCAGAACATGCATTGTCAGTGCTGCAGAATGGACGGTTATGGCGTCCTTTATGAAATGGGTAAACATGGCTTTGTCAAGAACAAGTCCCTCCTATCCAAGTCTGGAAAAGAGGTTGAAGAAGTCTAGTGCAACTCGACATTGCCACAAACCATAAGCCTTATGCATTAGGTGCAGGTGGCAACTAGGTGTAAAAAATAAACACCCACAATCAGCACTTGGAAGTTACGTGATGAAGGATTACGCTATTGTCTTCAATCCGTTGAACTTTTCTAAAAAAAAAAAAAAAAAACATAAATCCTGAAGGATATAGTGTCATGAAAAAAAAAGTTTCCTGATTAGTTAATCATATTTGCTAAGAATTTAAAGCAAAGTTATAAATGACTTACTGAGCAAAGAACTACACACAAAAAATTTCCCTTCATAAAATACGTAAAAGTCCTTGATTACAAAAACCAACGCACATTCATCTTTTGGTGTATACCATTGTTAAAGTTGCCATTCACACCTTGAATACGTTAAGCAATATAATCCTACTAGCTCTATCGGGACTGCCATCATCATCATCCATATTTGTACTTGAACCAGGAAGGAAAATATCTGGTCACAGGAAAAAAGGCAGACGGGAGAGATGTGAGAAGACGACGTCGACGTTTAGAACGAGAGGCTGCCTGCTAGCAGCTACTGATGAACAGAATAAGCAAAACTGCAAACAAAGGTGGAAAAATAGACGACGGGAGAAGAGTTATGTGTGACACGATCCGCAACTACAAAAACATAACCATACAGAAGCGTGAAGCAACCATACCATACATAAGTACTACAATAACAGTCAGCATTACAGATCAATAATACATATCTTTACTGGAAACAGCTGTGACGAGGAAGCTCGTCATATCAACCCTCTGCTGAGCCAGTGCGCTGGTTAATTAATTTTCCCTTTGATGAAGGCCACGTGTAAAGAAATACCGTAGTTTTCAAATACATCATTCCGCTTCGGGACTGTTTACAGACGTTTGGTTCCATTCTTTTTTTTTTTCTTTCATTCTGACGTCTAAAGACAAGGAGAGCCTAGGGAAAGAGAGAGAAAAAGAAAGAGGACAAGGAAGAAGAGGAAAAAAATAAAAGAATTACGAGAATGAGTCGTGTGACAGGTTGGGGTTGGTGAGGGGTGGAGGGCCGATGGAAGGCCCAGCCGGAAATGGTAGTAGGTTAAGTACCCTCTCGTAGCGTCGCCCACACTTGGCTCCTCTCTCCCCAAAATACTCCCCTCCCCCCTACCCCCACTCTCACCAGGCACCGTATTGGAAAACAGTAATGTGCATATTTTACTTCCATTGTTGTAAACACTCCAGACCCCGGCCAAGGACGTGGAGAGGGATGTGACAAAGCGGGCCCGATGGATGAAAGAGCAACAAGAGAGAGAGAGCTAGCTCCTCTTGCAAGGGAGGTGAGAAGGAAGAGGAGGAGGAGGAGGGAGAGAAGAAAAGAGTGAATTTCATATTTATAGACAATGATATAACGTAGGAGGGTTGCGGCGGCGCAACCGCCTTGGAAGGAAGGTCGCGGTTCAATGGCTTATGAGACGGGGTTGGTTCCACGGGGATCTTCAAGAGGAGGAAGAAGTCGATGTGTTCCCTTTGATCTCGGCCTCAACAGCCGCCACGCTGACAAAAGCAGATTCTTAAAATATGACACCTTTGAAACGCCACCAGCGTCATTCATAGGAGCTAAATACTACTGCTCTCGAAATATTGAACAAAACACGTGTGATGAAAAAGCTAAAGGTAAAACTAGAGGATGAATGGACTGAAAATATGGGGGAAATACACAGAAAATATGGGGGAAATACACAGAAAATATGGGGGAAATACACAGAAAATATGGGGGAAATACACAAACTTTCAAAATGAAAAAATCGGGAAGGCAGAGGTCAATAACCTCAACAGACTTGGGAGTAGCGCACAGAAAATATGCAATAAAACCATTCGATGCGATGCATACTGAAGGCGTGTCCATCTTAAACTGAAAAGTCAATATGCTTATTTTGAATGGGAAAATATTTAATGCATAAGAAATAGACATAAAACACTCCCCTTACTAAAGAGATTACTCAGCTATATATATTATATATATATTATATATATATAATATATATATATATATATATATATATATATATATATATATATATATATATATATATATATATATATATATAAGAGAGAGAGAGAGAGAGAGAGAGAGAGAGAGAGAGAGAGAGAGAGAGAGAGAGCGCTAAAACTTAGCCACAGCAGTGGCAGTCCAATATCACTCAAGGAAGAGTTTATTACCCTCAAGCAAAAATTGCGCCAGATTCCCTCGCCACTCCCACAAAAAAAAAAAAAAAGAAAATAAACAGAGAATGTGCGGTCTTATGACAACCACCTCTACCAATATGTCAGCATCTTTTTGCTTCTCTGCTGCTCTGAGAGAGAGAGAGAGAGAGAGAGAGAGAGAGAGAGAGAGAGAGAGAGAGAGAGATTCATGTAAGTCTTGATTATAGTAATCATAAAAAAGGAAAATATTTTGTTACAATAGACGACCCTTTTTAGCTCAGCCCCCAAAGGGGACGAAAAAAAAAAATGCCCAAAGAAAGCCATAGGTCGACTTCTTGAGATCTGGGCCCAGGAGAGCGCAAGGCAAATGAAATATAAATAAAGTTTGGCTAAAATCTACTAACACAGCAATCGAAGGATTACTGATTTCTCCATGGAAATGTGCTAAGTAGTTGCCTGAAAGGTTGCTATGAGGCCACTAGCGATGGCAAGTAAACGATTAAGCAAAATGACAAAGTACAATTTGGTGTGTGTGTGTGTGTGTGTGTGTGTACAAGAATGATAAATTCAAATGTTTAATATGCAATATAGTTTGAAAATAAATGGAAAAAAGCTGTAAGTTACATTCATAGACTTCCAAAAACGTACTCTACAACAGATAGAGAGACAACGAAGAGGGAGTTGAGAACATATAATACAAACATTATGTTGTAAGGAGCGATTAGAAGTGTCTACGTTAGAAGACGACCGTGTCTGCATATACAGATGGGAGGTAATCGGGGTGTTACGATTCCGTGCCAGATCAATATCTTTATGGATGTGGTGATGTGAAAAGACGGAGAAAAGACAACAGACGTAGGTGGAAATGTGTGGGATACGAAAATAAGCCGTGAATAGAGTGGGGAATGGCTGATGTCTGCAGTCACACAGTGCTGACTGGCGACAGTCAAGAGAAACTGCAGCAACCAAGAAAAATTTGTTTCCATGAGGATAAAGATGGGGCGCTATGGTAAGATTCACATCAACCGTACATTTGATGTCTAGGCCAGTCCCTGACGACGCTCCTGATTGGCTGTTGATAAGCCAATCACACGGCTGGAAACTCTCAGTCTCTCTCGAGAGTTCACATGGGTAGGATCTATGTTCCACCTCTCCTGAAAGACGTAGTATACCTCAGGAGAGATGGAACATACATCCTGCCTATGTGAACTCTCGAGAGAAACAAGAGTTTCCAGCCCTGTGATTGGCTTATCAACAGCCAATCAGGAGCGTCGTCAGGGACTGGCCTAGACATCAAATGCACGGCTGATGTGAATCTACTATAGCTGTTAATATGAGTGATGGAAACATGGAATCTGTTAATGCATCAAAGCATCTGGGAGTGAATACACTCAATGATGGTAGGATGAGAGAAAGAGGTGTGTGCATGTATTATATATATACTTGCAATGTATGTGCAAGTGTCTGAACGCCCTACAAACAATGGTATTTTCTTATCCAGTATTTATACTCTCCTGAAAACATTCACGTCTGCTCTGCCAATCCCTGCATCAGGATGGTTTCAGTTCAATTCAGTTAGGATGCAACAGGGCAGCAGGTAAGGATTATGGAGGGTAGGGGCCCTGGGGACACTGGAAGGAGGGAGGTCCAAGTGGGTTGAAAAATGAAATATAGCATGAGGCTGATAAGATTGGGGCGGACCCTACTGCGCCCTCTTCCTCTCTTTTATTTAGTCAGTTCCACGCTTTTTTTCATTTTTTTTGCGATGTTGTTTTCACTGGTCACATTTTTGCTAAACGTCAATAACAGCAAACAAAGCGTTGATACGAGCTCATAAATTCCACGTGAAGCTATAGTGAGGAGTCCATTTGTGGCTATACTCAGATGTCAATTCGTAATCAGTTTGAAAGCTGTCAAACCGTGAAAAATGAATTAATTCCAGAGAAGAGAGAGAGAGAGAGAGACTATTGATATATAATGGTGACTCACTCTGCTTCAAGCGACAAATTTAACTAATTATAATCAAAATTCTCTCTCTTTCTCTCTCTCTGATCACTCAACGATTACCGGCACTGCCAGCACCCAATCTCAATCAATCAAATTGTCATCCCTCTTCTCAAGAGTCTACGAAAAATAACCGAAGCCCCCCCCCTCTCTCTTCTCATCTCTCTCTCTCTCTCTCTCTCTGTAAATTATGTATGTATGTATGTATGTATATATGTTATGTATGTATGTATATATATATATATATATATATATATATATATATTATATATATATATATATAATATATAATTTATATAATAATTAATATATATAACATTTAATCTATTTCATATGAATATACAAGTCCGGTATCAGTGTCTAGCGAGAGAGAACTGTAGTAAGGGAAAGGCAAACCTGCACACCCAAGGTCCAGATCCGCATAAACTTCCGAGTAATAACTTCGACTGAATTTACCTGGCCGCTAATAAGTGTGCGTCCGAATGGAGATGTAAATTGGAAGCCAGGCAAAACACGGGAACACGTTATTGGACAATGTCGCCCAGATTTGGTTAGCACCGTTGCGAATGTTCAAACAATCCTCCACTTATATTGCCAATAAAGTTACGTAACGCCAAGAGGCATGCTGATCCAACGAACGAAATATGAGACAATGAGGCATAGATAATAATCTCTAAAGATATATATATATATATATATAATATATATATATATATATATATATATATATATACTATATATATATATATATATATCAATTTCAGAAACGACGCAAAACAGACAGGCATGCTAATACCATGTAACTACCAAAAAATAATAATACCAGTCACACAAGTAACCACATGTATAAATACGTACATACGGTCAAGAAATACACAAAAATAGTCGGCCACACACACACCTACCTATATATACATTATACTATATATGAATGGCTTTTACTTTAATACAACTGTATATGAAGATAAAAGACCCATAAAACACTATTCGAAAGTTGCAACCATATATTTCGCGCATATACGTATATGTGTAATATTACATACATCAATACGTGCACAGGCGGACATCCATACTCCCCCCACCCGCCCCTCCCCCCCTCCCCCGTGCATGGGACCGAGTGATGATTAGCTCTCCCGGGTTCCCCTCCTCCACCCCTTCCCTGGGAGATTGCCACCACTCGATTTATGGGCGGACATAACCAGACCCTTCTTGCGAGAAAAATGAACTCGTTTAGCCCCTTCAAGGAGTAACCTATTGGTTCCCATAGCCTCCTCTGCCCTACGGGCGGGAGAGAGGGAGAGAGAGAGAGAGAGAGAGAGAGAGAGAGAGAGAGAGAGAGAGAGAGAGCCATCTATCACCAGAAGGGTGGTGGTGATGCTACGTTATTCTCTAAGGCGACGCAGCCTCGCTTTCCTCTCCCATTGTTAAGGAATTCATTTACAAGACCATAAAAGGGGAGCCTTCATTTTGCGCTGGAGGAAACCGATCTGCATGATGACCATATGAACGGACAGCACTGCCTTCTGCCCTGACCCTGCCTTTCTGCTCAACTGCCTCGGAATCATTCGCGAAAAGCCTCGAACGCCAGGGGAAACCTTCCTCAGTCCTCCACGTCTCTTTAGAAAAGGCGCGTTTGTCACCACTTACGAGAGAATAAAACCGAATATAGAATTTAGGACAAAGGTCCAGCGCTGCTGGGACCTATGTGAGGTTATTCAGCGCTAAAACGGAAATTGACAGTGAAAGGTTTGAAAGGTGTAACAGGAGGAAAACCTCAAAGCAGTTGCACTGTGAAACAATTATTAGGAAAGTGTGTAATGTCAGACGGGAAGAAAGAGAATATGAACGGAGGTACAATTAAAGGAATGAAAGGAATTGTAGCTAGGGGCCGAAGGGACGTCGCATAGAACCTTAAGTAATGCCTACAGTGCACCGCATTAGGCGCATTGACGGCACTAACCCCCTTACGGGGGCCACTGCAGAAGTTCGTAGATGAACATACCTTTCAGGCAGAACCTATTCTCTTTGGGTTCATCCCTGTCAAGTTTCTGTCTCTACATTAAAAAAACGTGAAAATTAGGAAAGATATTCAAATATAATTAATTGTATACTTGTACATTGTGTACGAATTTGAATTTTTAAAAAAATCTTCGGATGCAACTTATTGTTTATCGGGTAATTCACTTGTGTTGGTTTTCGAGTCTCACTGTGACTCATGAAGTACCGAAGGTCTGTTACAGGTTCCATTCATATTCAAGACGAACTTCTAGTAATACCGGCGTCCGCTTTCACTGGTCCTCATCCATCCAAATACTGACCAGGCCCAATACAGTTTAACTTCTTACGGTAAGGAACTATCATTAAACGTAGTCATGGATGAACGCTTACCGGACATCAAAACTTATTAGAAGACTTTAAAAAAAATACCTTAATATTAAGCAAAATGAAATCCTCTCTCAAAGGTTCTCTTCACTACTCAAGTTTCCGGGTTTTCAAAATATCAAATTTGTCAGGTATACATGCGGGTTCTATACTCGCCAAGGTCAAAATATTATTTAAAAATATTGGTCAAGTTTAAATGGACAAAAGTCCCAAAAGAATGCTCCAGCTGATCTAAAACGCAAAATTGGAAGAACGCTTCGGAATAAATATGTGCCTCTTCATGACTTTCATTCGACTGTCTAGAAGATCTGAAGTCAAAATACTCAATGTCCTTGTCAACAGAGAACAGAAAACTTCGTGTCACGCTTGAAAACGATGTCTGGATGTAAGTATCACCGCTAAAGGTTCATTTATCAACCAAGGCTATTTTTGCTAGAATATTTAAAATTGAGGGTAAAAATGTTACCACTTTCTGCTGTTATTCAAAAGGACAGACAGCCACTTACACCGAACAGGCTTCAAAACAACAATCTCGTTAATTCCATGGAATCGTAATGAATGAGAGAGAGAGAGGAAATAAATATTGCAAATACGTGAATGAAACCATCACATACATATACCTTATGAATATTAAACAACAGAGCTGAGCATAAGAACGCCTCGGTAAAGTTACAACTCGTAAATGGGTTGTCGGTCAATGAAGTCGAGAGCTCGCACTCGAGTGAGGGGGAGGGAGGGAGGGAGGGAGCTCATGCTCAAGGAACTGAGGAAAAGAGGGAGGAGGTGCGCCCGTGACGAAATACACACGATGAAAAAGGATTTTCACTCTCTCTCTCTCTCTCTCTTAACAAGACGGGGCTGAAATACAAGCTACGAGAAGGTTTTGTGCTGTTAGATTCAGTCCTGGTACCAACCCCCTGTTCGCCAACCCCCCCCCCCCGCCCCCTACCCACTTCTTCTGCCCCGCTGTCAGACAAACAATCAATACAAGACGCTTTTATCTAAGAAAGCTTGCTTCCCCCTTTCAACCTAGTACATAATCTGGTCTCATCTATACGATTACCCACACACCTTCCTACTACACAACTCCTCAGGGAGTTCTCTTTCCGTCCCTTGTCCTTCGCCCTATCAGCAGGGATCGCCGGGCGTCGCGTCGAGAGAGAGAGAGAGAGAGAGAGAGAGAGAGAGAGAGAGAGAGAGAGGAGAGAAATTTGGGAATCGTAGATTGTATCGCGTTTTCTGATAGGAGATAAAACACACTTTTTCATTCATCATAAAATAACAACTATTATTTCATCAGTTATTTTATGAGATTTCTTTGTCATCTCCTTCTGATGCCTTTTACATTAAAAGGAACAGGAAGAGTGCCAGCAGGTCGAAGTAGTTGCTATGGCCTGATATAAAGAAGGGACACAAGTTATTTATTTAATATGTTCATCGTACCATGAAAATTGATGAAGCGGCTTGAAAAATTATAATGACTTTGGGAAATATGTATTTAAAAAAATAGTAAGTCGTGCAGAGGCTCATAGTGCTAGGGTAGAATTACGTAAGCCCTGTCGACAAAAAACATCACGACAGACTAATTATCGCACGACATAATTCGCCGCTAAGCTTGTTTACCAAATTAACGGTCCCATTTCATCATGCTTCCGTGTGAATGTATACAAACATGATACAACTCTACAACAACAATCAAATGATGACAGTAATACGCTGGAAGAAGCAGCGTAACTGAAAAGCAAACCAAGAGAGCTGCTGTTATTAATCGATGCGAATCGTGTTGACTTTTAACACAGTCGTCTCTCTCTCTCTCCTTTCTCCTCCCTCCCTTCTCTCTCCTCTCCTCTCCCTCTCTCTCTCTGCTCTCCTCTCTCTCCCTCCTCTCTCTCTCTCTCTCTCTCTCTCTCTCTCTCTCTCTCTCTCTCTCTCTCTCTCTCTCTCTCTCCATTGCCTTTCGGGCCTCATTACGAAATCAGTCGCGCTTGTAGCACAATGGCAGTAGGGCCTGTATTTCAAAAAGCAAAAGGGTAAGTAAGCCTTGTGTTGATCAATTCTTTTAGTACTTTTCCACGTACTCATTTGAAAGTTTCGTAAGTAAGAACTGACTGAGGCGTTCGGGCCAGAAGTATACGACTCTTTTAATACTGATAGAGTTTGTTTTGAATTGAGTAGAGTTGAATATAGAATTTAGGCCAAAGGCCAAGCACTGGGACCTATGAGGTCATACAGCGCTGAAATGGAAATTGACAGTGAAAAGGTTTGAAAGACATAACAGGAGGAAAGCCTCGCAGTTGCACCATGAATCAAGTGTTAGGAGAGGGTGGAAAGGAAGATGGAAGTAAGATAATAAGAACGGAGGTACAGTAAAAGGGACAAAAGTGGTTGTAGCTAGGGGACGAAGGCACGCTGCAAAGAACCGTAAGTAATCCCCACAGTGCACCGCATGAGGTCCACTGACGTCACTACCCCCTACGGATGTTTTGCATCTAGAGGGAACTAATCTTAAAGTTCTGCTAATAACGTGGAAGAGACAGAAATTGGCAGTTATACCCAAAATACGATTCTTTCTTATTCATGGCGGGGCACTGCTGCCCTAGTCACGTTCGACTATTCCGACTTTTGTGACTGATCGCTTCTTCTCAAGCTATGACAAAGCCGTCGCTTAAAACAGGATATGTCAAGTAATTCACAAAACACCGAGCTAGGATATGCTGGGCCAAAGCAGGCTCTTTGGCACCCTGGCACGAGTCGAAATTTGAAACGAATTTAACCTTCCTCGGACCTCAATTTCATATGTAACCGCAAAAGAATTTTACTATCCCAATTAAACTGACGCTCACAACCAATAGGACATTATTTACTACGTCATTGTTACATGAGAGAGAGAGAGAGAGAGAGAGAGAGAGAGAGAGAGAGAGAGAGAGAGAGAGAAGCGGGGGGACCGTCAGAAATGATAAAATTCACGATTAAGTAAAAAGAATCACGAAAGAAAATATGAAGTATGAATACTATGTAGGAAGCAGAAATCTCAAGTACAGGCCCCAGGCAAAATCGTAGTTTTCTACTCGTAAATACTTCCTCCTTTACATTTTAATAAGTTTTTAGATTTTAGCGGAAACAGGTCAATGCCAGGTCTTACCTGGCTTTCTTTCGTGTCCATCATTTCAGGTCTGACGTTAGAAGACTTGTTCCATAAGGCAGACCGACAGAAGTCATATCAACATAAGCGATCTCAGCACAAGCTCAATACATAATAAAGAACCTGCGAACTCCGCACCCAAGGGCAACACCTTCGGAAGACAACAACTCTCTCTGCTGACCTGAGCTTTCCATCAACCTCTGCAGTTTCTCGCTGGACGAGTCGGTTACATGCTCGACTACCGATCTCAAGGTTCGGGTTCGATTTCTGTCTCTGCCAACAAGGAATCAACGGAATTTATTTCTGGTGATAGAAATTCATTTCTCGATGTGGTTCGGATCCCACAATAAGCTGTAGGTCTCGTTGCTAAGTTACCAATTGGTTCCCAGCCACGTAAAGATATCTAATCCTTCGGTCCAGCCCTAGCCCCTAGGAGAGCTGTTCATCAGCTCAGTGGTCTGGTTAAACTGAGATACTTTTTTTTTTCATCAGCCTTTTCATTCAAGACAGAGGGAAAGAGGATCTCACTTTTTGATAAATGAGCAGAAAGGCGGACGCACCAGTGGCGCACTGAACCCGCGTTCATAAATAATAGTGACTGCCAGACCTGCACTATTAGGGAGTCCACAGATAAAACTCAACAGAGTTTCAACGCCAATCACCTGTTTATCCCCGGAGTGGTTTTTGCGCGTTCATTTCATCCACAACATATCGACGGGATTCGTCCAATCAACAATTAATATAAATCTCTTCTGCGTCAGCATGCTTTTACCTTTTTTCTTTTTTTGTCAGGTGGGGGAGGGGAGGAGGGGAGGAGGGGCAACAATGATGGTAATAACGGCACCATACATCACCGGAAATGACGTGGGTCACCCAAAAATATATGCGGAATAATGCCTTCCACATGCCGGTGAATTATACACTTGAGGTATTAACTCCCTGGCTGTCAATCAAAATTTATCATCAATAATGAGGACAAATTGGAATACAAATGGTGGGCCATTTTTTCATTTTTGGACGAATTTTTCTCTGTAGACCAACCCGTTGTGGGAATTCTTATTGGACAGATATGGAAAATAAAATGAATGTTATACGCACATGTATTTACATATGGTATGAAACGATGAAGAAAAATGAGCGCTTCGCAATAAATATGACGTTAGAATCGATTCGTTATTCTGTTTGGAAAATACAAAAATGATTGACCTGGAAACTGGATTATTCCATGACCGTATAAGTGAAAAATGAACAGCATTAAAGCGCCATATTTCGTGTAGTAGATCGATCCTTTAAAGAAAAAAAGACAGTCCGAAAAAAAGTAAACGCGCTGAGGTACTACTAAAATATTATGCTTATCAGAAACACTTTTTAACGAGACATTCCGAGATTCTACTAATTATTTCTTACTCTTTATTTGTTTGGAGAGAGAGAGAGAGAGAGAGAGAGAGAGAGGAGAGAGAGAGAGAGAGAGAGGAGAGAGAGAGAGAGAGACGAATGGAGAGAGAGACGAGAGAGAGAGAGAGAGAGAGAGAGAGAGAGAGAGGATCTCCTGTGCCAGATACGGTCATCATTCCAGGTGGCCTTCCACAGAAATCGCACGAAAGACAAGGACTGCGACTTTATGAAACCCAGAACCTGACATGAAAGGACATTCGACCGTCGACCGCCACCTGATTGTAAGTAAATATCCCTTTACAAAGGAATTTTCCCGGTACAAGTCGGTCACTAACAAACTGCGCTATTTCATAAATAATTCTTGCTCGTCACACGTCACACTTTAGCCTGTGTAATGATTTGCTGTCGCCTCGTCTTGCTATTCCTTGGAGAGAGAGAGAGAGAGAGAGAGAGAGAGAGAGAGAGAGAGAGAGAGAGAGAGAGAGAGAGAGAGAGAGTCCAATCATAGGTGCCTTGAATTACCATTATGAATACCCATTATATGAACAAAAATTAAACAGGGAAGAGAGACACAGAGCATATGACATATTCTTATTGACCAGAAACGTTCAGCTGTCACGATCAAAACCAAATCTTAGTTAAAAAGGAGACAGAAACACCAAATCAGGTTTATCTTTGAAGTAATGATTAAACTTGGTTACCATAATCCACGGCAACGGTGCATAAGGTTTTGGGTTCTTGAGCTGGAGCGTGGGCATTAATTCTGATCAATCCGCCCTGTCAAAGGGCATCTCTTCCAATTATCAGGAATAAGTCTGGTCAAATGATCAAATCAAGTTTAAACTAAGTAAGAGGTAAAAATGAAGAAGCAAATGTGGCCTTATTATTCAATTTCAGTACACGAGGAAAAAATACTTTAGACAATTGGAACATGCGATGTAAACTCTCTGCAAGCATACAAATAATACAAAAGCTATAAAACTTTTTCACATATAAATGGTCCGATGCTAAACGTATTGGTACTTCGCATTCCGTGTGCACATTCCACACATTCAAAGCTACAGTTGTACATTCTGATCGCAAATACTTCCAAGGCGACTAAGCGTAATGAAAGAAAAAAACTTGCTTAACTGTATACTAGAAAAATTCTAGTTCTACTACCCGAGAAGTTAAGACATTCACGACGTTATAAACGGATAGCGTGAGTGCTCAGAGCTTAGCAATCCTCGATTCGTAACTTCTCGTCAACGCAAAATAAAAGGTGTCACAGCGAGACGATTGGCAGCTCTTCCACGGGAGAACTTTAGGGAACCAAACACGAAGCCTCAAACGTCTCTAATCCATTGACCCTCTGACTACAGAAGCCACTGGGTCAGGTAACTACATTCCTTTACGTTGCCCAGGCTCGAAGCAAGCTCCAATGAACGAAGAGGAAAAAAAAAGGCGAGGCTGACCACTGTATAAGTTCCGACCTGCCACACGAAAGGTTGTAAGAGTCCAGAAACACGAAAGCAGGAGGAAAATTCCTGATCCTGAAAGAAGTAGTTTTAAGAATCGGGGATACAGGATGCAGGCCCGAAGCTCCAAAGCTTGGGAGTAAAGGATTACCATTTTCGACATGTCATTTGAATATGATTATATATTATATTATATATATATATAATATTATATATATCTATATATATATTAGTATATATATATATATACACTTCCACGTACAGGTGCTAACAAGGAATCATTTAACCATATTTACATATCAAATCCCTTCTCTGTCACTGAGAAACAGCCATACATCTAGGTGGAAAGAAAGGAGACCTGAAATAAATGAAAATAAAATGGAATGAAAATGTGACGATGGGGAAAATTTTTTCAAGACTCGCTGAGGGAAGAATCGGGTTGAGGATATTGCAAAATTATGCGCATACCTAGAGAGACTAAACAAAAAATAAAGGTGCAAATATCTAACCACTCCTAAGTATTCAAAATCAAAAAGAAAACTTCACTGACCAAAGAGTGGGAACAAGACTATAGATTAGGATAAGTATATCTTCGTTTTACCAGACCACTGAGCTGATGAACACCTCTCCTATAAAGGGCTGGCCCCAAGGATTAGATATTTTTTTACGTGGCATGGAACCAATTGGTCACCTAGCAACGGGACCTACAACTTATTGTGGGATCCGAACCACACTATATCGAGAAATGAATTTCTATCACCAAATTCCTCTGATTCTGCGTTGGCCGAGCCGGGATTCGAACTTCGGACCACCGGATTGGCAGCCGAGCGCGAAAACCACTCGTCCAGCGAGGAACTTATGGATTAGGATAGATACGGAAGTTGGGTCAAAGGCCAAGCGCTGGGACCTTATGGGGTCATTCAGCGCTGAGAGAGAATAAGGTCATTCAGCGCTGAGAGAGAAATTGACAGTGAAAAGGCTTGAAAGGCGTAACAGGAAGAAAATCTCGCAGGTGCTCTATGAAACAATTGTTAGAGAGGGTGGAAAGCCAGTTGGAAGAAAGACTATGAAAGGAGGTACAGTAAAACGAATGAAAGGGGTTGCAGCTGGGGGTCGAGGGGACGAGGCAGAGACCCTTAAGTAATAACTACAGCGCAACGCGAGAGGTGCACTGACGGCACTCATCCCCTACGGGAGGAACAAGACTATCAATCCAACACTCATTTTTCCATCGCTAATGTCAACGAAGGATATTTTAGGAGAAAGGGGGAAGGGATTGGGGGGGGGGGGGGAGGAGGAGATGAGGGGGAGGGGGTAGTGTTGAATTGCCTTCCCATCTTTCATGTAAATGTCGTTATAAGCCACGAGAGATAATAGGTCCTAATGGCTAGTTCGCTTTATAGCTTCTGCGCCATTACCGTAAAATAAGCTAAGTGCAATATATAGCCTTACAATAGGCCCGCTGGCCTTAACGATTCGCTAGTTATTCATTCGGGAAGTAAACCATCTCTCTCTCTCTCTCTCTCTCTCTCTCTCTCTCTCTCTCTCTCTCTGTTTTGAGCCTTTTGAAGGTTTGACATTGATGTGTGTACGCTCGCTCTCTCTCTCTCTCTCTCTCCTTAAAGAAAAAAAACATTCTCTCTCTTGCTTTTTGTAATGCGTGCCATTCGTTAAATCGCCACCTGATTATACTGGAGAGAGAGAGAGAGAGAGAGAGGTGCAAACAGCAACTCAGGTTTGAAGAATCACTTACCTTTAATCCACTGCATAAGCTGTAAACTTTTAGTGCGTTCTAAATAGCGCGCGCGCGCACACCCACACACACACACACACACACACACACACACACACGCACGCAGGAACACACACACACACACACACACACACTGTGGGAGCCTTTGCCGCACTCAACACAAGTATAAGTCGTCGTATTTTCTTTGTGGCGATCAAAGCACAACATGTTTGTCCGAAACAGGATGCAGCAGAGCTCATTGTATAGCATACCTCTGGCTGGCGACTCCACTGAGGATGCCTCCTCCTCCTCCTCCTCTCTCAAACAAACACCTGTGATGGCGATTAATTATATACCAGATTTTCATTGAAACCCCAGAGGGGGGAGGGGGGAGGGGGCGGGGGATGCCCTACGGGAAGGCAAACGACAAGCCCCAGGTGCGCTTCGGGAATTCTTTAGCCTCGTACAACCAAACACGAATTGTACCGGTATTGATATGTTGACCTGGACGAAGTGGCTGTTATAAAACTGGGGAGCTGGATGAATTCTGTACTACTGATAATGTGTGTATGTGTGTGTGTGTAGGTGTGCGTGTGTGTGTGTGTGACCTGTTTTGTCCGCTTCTCATCTGTGGAGGCTTTTCTCTCCTCTTTTTGCTTTACCTTCTTGAAATAGCCAACAAAGCCCACGGCGACTTTTCTCGGGTTTCGTCTATGCGCACGAAGATGACACCAACTGTGTTTGTGTCGTGCGCAGACTATTCAATTCAAGAACGGAAAGAACTGTCCCGAAACGAGAGAGTCAAAACTTACTCCACAAAACTGACTTCAATGAGATAAATCAGGTCAAGCAGAGCGAGTAAAAAACCATTAACGACAGCGCGTCATCATCATGACCCTGAACCCGAAACGGGCTTCGGAGAACCAATTCCACCGAAAAGGTGTGCCGCTCCCGAAGACTTTCATTGGAGGCTTTCCAGCCTTTGTCGCCGTCATCTGCCGCTTGCAGCAGATTCCTAGAGTCTGTGGAAGCTTCGGTCACCATCAAGGAAGCTTAGCCAAAAACGGTGTCTATTGGTTCACCATCGAAGCATCCACTTGGCTCTATGTTCACTTTTAAAGAATTTCAAACGTACTTTGAACCCGATCCATATGAATATATAATCAAACACACGCAAACAAACAAACAAACACACACAAATAAGCTGGTTATCTGAGAGAGAGAGAGAGAGAGAGAGAGAGAGAGAGAGAGTACTCAAATGATCCTCAGAAACGAAAATCATGCATTACTGTTATATTGATTGGCCTTGAAACACTAAAAAATGAAATAAAATAAAAAAAATAAAATAAAAACTTGCAAAGGAAGAAGTCTACTGCTGAGGGATTATCAGAAAACGTCTCAAAAGTAGAAAAAAAGGTGCTCGAAGTGGCACCTCTGCCACATTTTCATCGACCAAAGATGGGTCGGAATTCAACAGAATCTTTCTTTACAAAGGTTAACTATGAATCAGCGTCTCCAAAATCTGCGGCAACGGTTTCTCAACCCTGGACATTATTTTGGAAAGAGGCTTTAATTAAGCAGTCCCATCCTCAATCAAGTAAAAAATGCGCCCAAGTTTCTTCGGCGCAATCGAGTTTTCTGAACAGCCGCTACAGCGTGTAATCAAGCCCACCGAAAATAGCTCTCATCTTTCGGTGGCCTCGGTATAATGCTGTATGAGCCGCTGCCCATGAAACTTTACCCACCGCTCGGTGGTGGCCTCTCACAAATCGTTGCCAGAAGCACGGATCAACATACCAATTTGCAGCCCTCTAGCCTCCGTAGTTTTTAAGATCGGAGGGAGGACAGAAAAAGCGCGGACGGACAAACAAATAGCTCTCTCAATAGTTTTGTTTGACAGAAAACTAAAAAGTTCCCTTCCTACTGCTTCCGAAATCTATGTCTACTCTTTTGTCATTTGCCCACAACTCTTAGCGAAATCACGCCAACTGAAAGACAACGAACAGAAAAAAATATCATCAAAAAGAGCTTGTTAAACCAAAAACACCAATCCCCAAATCACTACTCAAAGATCAAAAGCATTTCCGGGGCACTACGAACTGAACAAACCAATGAAAACAACGATGATGATGATGATGATGATTATTATTATTTTGTTAAAAATAACTGCTGCTTCAGCACTATTAATCTTATAAAGAGAGAGAGAGAGAGAGAGAGAGAGAGAGAGAGAGAGAGAGAGAGAGAATTGTATAAGCAATAATAAATCAAATGACTCAACCGAATTTTACCATGCCCTTTGGTGCGTTGCTCGCCAGTCTAAGCAACAACGAGAAAGCCGTCATCAGAAAGATAGAGAAGACTCTTTATAAGATTAATAGTGCTGAAGCAGCAGTCATTTTTAACAAAACATGTCTACGAGAGGGTCTCCTTCGAAATATTATTATTATTATTATTATTATTATTATTATTATTTTCAACACTTCGTTGTAAAACCAGCATCACAAGATATTATCATTAGTATTATTGTTATTCTTATCATTATTACTATAATTATTTGGTATCAAAACAAGCATCACAATAAGGGGGGGGGGGCGGGGACTATCACACCCGAAAAAACAAAATCCTAATTGGCCATAAAAATACGGTCCATCAAAACAACCAAGAAATCGAATCAAAGAAACACGAAAAAGTAAACAGTTAATTATACCAAAACTGCAAAGAGAAGTTCAAAAGCCACAGATAATGAGGCGTTCAACCATATGGAAACCTAAGGGAAAACAATATAATGCGTCAACAAAAGTTAAAATGTATGAGCAAATCAGTGTCAAAAATGACTCAAAGCTTCATTAGGAGCAATGAAAGAAGTTGACCAAGTTGAAACATAAATATTAAAAAAAACATGACATGCTTACCTGCCGAGCAATAATCACAAAAGATGTCATACAGACCGATAACAATACCCAACGGATGTAGGCAGATGGCGATGAAGTAGGCATTATTAACCAGACACACACAAAAGCACGAAAGTAAACAAACAACCAATATCAGAGGGCATAAGCAGCTATTTGCGAAGCCCGAGGATAAACAAGGTGCCGTGGCATTCAACAGGTAACGTCAAAATCCCGGCCCAAACCGAAAGGTCACACAAACACAGAATCGGATCACTAAAATCAACCGACAACAACAGGCCCCTCCCATTACGTCAACGGGCTAAAAGGAGGAGTCGCCATGAATAAATACGGGCGAGAGAGAGAGAGAGAAGGTTGGGGCACCCTTGTGTGTATGACTTATGTACCTCCAGGGAGATGTTAGAGCCGTGACACAAGCGGTCCTTCTATGATATGCCTTGTAGAAGTATTTTTGTAAACCTTCAGAAATACCGGCGCTACCATTCCCTGCGTGTACCAGCCTCCAGCAGAGGTTTCGTTTGGTCATGAGGGGTCTATTCTGGAGAGCAGAGTCGTCATTGTCCTTAAAATCTTGCGAGGATAAAAGATGGGAAGAATTCGTTAGGAGTCTTCGGGAACGCTAAGGCGACTCGTCCCTGAACATGAGGTTAGCAACAGAGAAAGCTAAACCATCTCCCACCTGTATTTGACGTCGAGACCACAGCCACTGCATGTCTTGTCGATTCTCCCATTACCTCCATACTTTATGATCTGGAATTCTTCCCGCCTTGTCTTCCTACGTCCCCATAACCTTCGTATTTTTTTATTTTATTTTTTTTTTTTTTAAGTTGGTTCTAACAAATGTACCCTCCCCCCCTTGGTTGAAGGCCATTTTCTTCCCCAGTCCACCAACGCAACCGTATAATATTCTTGGTGGAGGTCAGCCTTTACATTATGATGCATAAATAAATAAGAAAAAAAAATTTTTTTTACATAAAATCCTGAACATTACATGTAAACAATTTACAAATGTTTAACAAATTCTAAGTTCAAATGTTTAATAAATTCTAAGTTGAAATGTTTAATAAATTCTAAGTTGAAATGTTTAATAAATTCTAAGTTGAAATGTTTAATAAATTCTAAGTTGAAATGTTTAATAAATTCTAAGTTGAAATGTTTAATAAATTCTAAGTTGAAATGTTTAATAAATTCTAAGTTCAAATGTTTAATAAATTCTAAGTTGAAATGTTTAATAAATTCTAAGTTGAAATGTTTAATAAATTCTAAGTTCAAAACTGTAGGTCGAAGCAGACAGAGATAATAATAATAAGGCCTTTGTGGCAAACAGGGTCTAGCGATAACGCGCCTCGAGACAAAATCGAGAAAATGACTAAAATAAGAACGGCTTAATCTTAACAAAAGTTGAGACATAACGAGGCACCACCTAGGACGTTTCGTTGCTCCACTTGCATGTAATCTCAACGCTTATTCCGTGGAGCTCTCTCTCTCTCTCTCTCTCTCTCTCTCTCTATCTCTCGTCTCTCTCTCTCTCTCCTTCTCTCTTTCCCACAAACGCGCGCGCACACACACATACATAATTACATTATATATATATATATATATATATATATATATATATATATATATATACATACATACATAAACACAAATAAGGGAAAAACAACGGGCACTCATATAATTTAACTGCAAAATTTCCCCCATGGTCACTCACATATAATCTAACTGCAAAATTATAGGTGAAACCCAGTGCAGAAACATTTTGAAAACATTAGCCATTATGAATAATTTCATACACACATTATGTATATATATAGATGGATGAAAAACATCACGCATGTATACAGTGGGATGGTTACAGTGGCCAAGAAACAGAAACGGTGGGTGCATATGAGCAAGAATTTTAGAAACTATGATGTTGTACAGGGAAGTTATAAATGCAGGGGAGAATTAATGAGCAAATGGATCTCTGAACAAAAATTCGCAAATGGAAAACTGTCAGAAGTGAATACAGTCCTGGGTCAATGGAGTGGGTATTTTGAAGATTTGTTGAAAAAGGTGGATAGAAGAGAGGCAGAAGTGAATGACACATGAATGGATGAGGTTAGTGTTGTTTAAGAGTATTCGAGTAAGTGACTGAGGTGGACATGAGGGCAAGTAAGAGGTTGCAGAATGGAAAGAAACCTTGAGATTATGGGATTACAAATCTCTGGACAAGGGAAATTGCAAAAAAAGAGACCTTCTTCATATAATGGTCAATATTGCAGAGAGAACACTCAAGTATTATATGGGAATTGTTACATAGCATACCGAAAAGGGTGTCAAGTAGGGCTTTTGAGTAAAAGAGAGCAGAGGGGTTGATTGCGAGAAGAATAATTGTAATTTTAGACAAGGAAGAAGGTGTGTAGAAAAAACAGCTTGTGACAGACTTGAAATAGGTTCTGTGTAAAGGACGTTTGATATACAAGATGAGCTGCTGAGAGTAAGTGAAAGTTCTCATAATGGAAAAGAAGAGAGAGTGACTGGTTTTGGTGACAAGTAAGTCAGAGATAGGCTGTTTTCATGTCTTCATAAAGGCAGGTGTGAGGAAGGACATTGGATATATGTGAAAAAAATTTAGGAGTACTGAATGCGAATAATGCAAAGCGCATGCGGAAACTAGTTCAGGACTCTGAAAAGTGTTAGCAAGGGGAGAAAACTTGAGAGTAAATGTATAAATAGGTCAATATAAGGGTAGCTTAAAAAAATAAATAAATAAAAAAAAACAGCCACTGCACGTTTATTCTTTAACTACTAATTCAATGTGTATCCATATAAGTAATAAATTGAATACTTTTTTTTGTATAGATTTTTGTTTTTTGTTGTTATTTCGAGAGAGAGAGAGAGAGAGAGAGAGAGAGAGAGAGAGAGAGAGAGAGAGAGAGAGAGAGATATTTGGGAAGGTTGAAAAAAAAAAGAGCATCTGATGCCTCCCAGCAACTACTCTAGTACCTTCATTAGTTTTTTTATTATAAATATATATTTTTTGAGGGTGCACCTCTCTCTCTCTCTCTCTCTCTCTCTCTCTCTCTCTCTCTCTCTCTCTCTCTCTGCATCGCAACATTCACAATGGAGAGGAAGTTTTCAAAGCCTCTCACCAAACACAGCAGCCTCTTCTGACGAAGACACTCCTCTCCTACTACCTCCCCCTCACCCCAGAAAACCCTTCCCCGATATCCCCATCTCTTTCCCTAGGCGGGGGAAGACTGCAGGGGGGGAAGAGCTCCCCCCGAAGGGGCTCCTGGCTCCCTCTTCCCCTCATCCCAAAAAGCTCTGAGGCCGCTGTTGAATAGGTTGCAGGATTAAAGCGGAGACTCATTGCAAAATGTGTAAAGTCCTGACTGGACCTTTTTTGCGTTGCAAGAGGGGGGCGAGCGGGGGAAAGGTTGGCGGGGGGGGGGGGGGTGTCCTGGGCGCGTGGGCAGAGTGGAGTGGAATGGTGTGGTGTGGGGTGGCGTGGGTGGTGCGGGGTACGTTGAAAAGAGGTGGGGGAAGGTGACAGAGGAAAATAATGAAAATATGGAAAAGCATGATATTATTCTTCGCTCTAACAAAACTCCAAAAGTGTTGCATATTAATATGAAAGTTTGTTTACAAATATATATATATATATATATATATATATTATATATATATATATATATATATATATATTATATATTTTATATATAGACTAAGAAGGAGAGAGAGAGAGAGAGAACGTCGGTGGGTTAGAGGGACGTATGGATCGCAAAAATTGTAAATGAGATATGCTTAAGATATTTCTAACAATAGAACATTTCTAAAAATGTTTAGAGTCAAGATTTCAAAGCAACGATGCACTACATGACTCGTCCCTTTTTCATTTGCAAACAACTCGAGTAGAAGATTCTACAAGACTGCAAGTTCTTTTCCAGAATGATCAACTTTGAAGGTGAAGAACTGTCACTTTATTTCTTTTCTGCGGTGAGCAAACACTCTGAAAATTCTACCTGCTTATACCGATACTGTCTGGAAAAAAAAAAGCATGAACGTTCGTTCAAATTTACAAAAGTTAAATGAAAAGAAAGCCGTTCTTGGAGAATGCACTACCCAAACGGCCATGGGTCCCAGCGAGACCCGCGAAGCTAACACAGAAGCAGCAGTAGCATCCATAAATACAAAATGATGACAGATGCATAAAATAGTATGAAAACAGCTGCTTAAAATCAAGGGTAGATCTATTTTACGGCTCAAATAGAACAACTGAAAACGCATGTCACTGCCAGCTACACTGACAGAAACAGAAAGCTCATCAGTAGCATGTCAAAACCAAATACCGATAATAGCCCTGTCACCTCTTTCTTACAAGCATTCTCACTTCCTGGATATCAAAGAATCTCACTTCCAAAACTTTTATCAGGTAATCTATTCTAGCTGTACCCAGGTCTTCGTCGTTCATAACAACTGACCTATACAAGAATTGATCTTGTATAAGGGGCATCTGTCTGCACCAATGGCACTGCCTCTCATTCAATGCCCCTAAGTCTTTTCCATTCACTCTCAATCAGCCGTTTCCCAATACACAATCGGTCTTCTACCATTTTCATTTTCCATCACTCAAATTCCTATTTCAACTTTCCATGACATACATAATCACAATTTCCCTATAATTCTTTCTGTCAATCACCTTAACGTTATAAGGTGGACTATTATTCATCTCAATCACCTTAACGTTATAAGGTGGACTATTATTCATCTCAAACTTTCTATCTTTAAGCCTTTCCCTCAGCTAGGCATACCATACACGTTTCAGACAAGACACTCGACTCTCAACACCATACCTGAGCACCTCACCAGTCATCCATCGCACCGACTCCTGGCGCCGTTACTTCTCCAACCTCTTAAATGGTCTCCGTTGGTCCTCAACGTGAACTTCCACAAGCATTCTCACACTCAAGAGACAGATAGATCCCCTCCACTCCTGTCTCGTTCAGTTAGACCTCTCTTCTGCCCCTCACCTTTTGATAAATCTTGAACATACTCAGCCCCGCTGATCCGAGACTGCAATCACTCAAGACAACTTCTTTTATGATAGGAACCACTGGCGCGGTAACACTTCCCTGTGGCTAATACTCGAAAGGAGTTTTTTCTGTAGTGTATTACGAAAACCCAAGTGTCTTTTCCTTCTTTTTGCTTGCCTAGGTGTCGTAATACCTTATTTATCCCCTCCTATAATCCTACGAGATTCTTTTTTTTTTCTTTTTCTTTTTTTGTCCATTCTACTTCACCTCACAAAATCTTGCTGGCGTCAATGATCATAATCGTTGCGAAGACACAATAACTTCACCATGCCATCGCGTCCTGGTATAATTCTACTCTCCTCCCTGCCAGCGCAACCAACCTCTTATTTGTCATCCAGCAACACTCGCTGGCCATTCAGTCAAAATCTACAAATTTTACTCCACACATTCCACTTCCTGTTAAGTGAAAATGGGCGACGTACTGTAGCACTAACAGTCGCTTGCAAAGCTCACTAGCACAGAGGACCCAGGGTTGACCCTGGCGAGGACAACGATATAGGTGTGTTCTGGTAAACTCACTTGTTAGGTTAGCCGATCCCAAATGACTCTCTCTCTCTCTCTCTCTCTCTCTCTCCCTCTCTTTCTTCCTCTCTCTCTCGCTCTCTCTTCCTCTATCTCCTCTCTCTCTCTGGTGCACCATATTTTGCTCCCCTCCCCGCACCTTAATTTGCCTTAATTCTCATTCCAGTTTTCGAAGAGCGTGACTTATATTTTATAACCTTTCTTAGATCTCGTCGATGGTCTTCTCATGTGTTTGTTTGCATGGTGATTTTACGTTGCATGGAACCAGTGGTTATTCAGCAACGGGACCAACGGCTTTACGTGACTTCCGAACCACGGCGGGAGTGAACTTCTATCACCAGAAATACACTTTTCTCACTCTTCAATGGAATGTCCGAGAATCAATGGTCTTTGATGTGTAGGAAGTCTTTTCTTTTATATATTATATACTATATATATATATATATCTATATATTATATATATTATATATATATATTTTTTTTTTTTTTCTTTTCTTTTTTTTAATACAATCCTTAATTCCAGTCTAAACCGATCCACTGTATCTCTTCGCTTGTCTCCTGGCACATTATTTCCCGGAATATCTGGTGTTGTCTTTCCCTGCTTTTCCCCCCATAATATTTGTTTACGTCCTGTTTCACAGATAAATCTGAAACGGCAACCGCCCCCCCCCCCCCCACTTCAACTGAATTCCTTCAATACTGTCAGTCCAATCATTGCACACGAATACTGGTATCTTTAATATTTTCCTTAATTCTCATCAACTGGCTTTATCTAACCTTTCTCGCTGAAATTCGACCAGGCTTTTACGTATCGTTTTAATCTGGCTTATTCTTCAAAAAAACCAGATCGTTACCAGTCCTACAAAATTTGATTTCACTTATCTCTCTTAACCTATAACAAAAGCCACCACCTATCGATTTCCTCAAATTAATTTGCCAGGTCTGAAGCATTATTATTATTTTTTTAATTCCACTTCCCTTAGTTTTCTCGAAATCCAACATTATCCAGGTTCCTTCCTATACAAATCGACTACCCTTGCATTTTTTTTATTCCACTTTTAAGCGTCTAAAAAATACACAAGCAACGTAGCTTCTTTTCTCCAGATTTTCACTAACTTTGATTTTCTAAAATCAATTAAAGTTCGTCGAATTAAAAGTATCTTAAGGAACACTCCCATTGCACGCTGGAGAATCTTCTCTTATTTTGAAAATTAAAAAGGATGACGGGCAGGTCCTAAATATATATATAAAAAAAACAATCAAGTATTAAAACGTGTTCTGGATACAGAGAGAGAGAGAGAGAGAGAGAGAGAGAGAGAGAGAGAGAGAGAGAGAGAGGCGGGTGGATCCTGGGCAGCACTTAACGAAAACCCTCAAATACAAAATTGCAGAGGAGTAGGAGTAGGAGGTAGGAGGAGTGGGATGAGGAGGAATAGAAGGAGAATGGGGGAAGGGGAGGAAGGGAGGGGGAGAAGGATGCAGCACAGAGGTGGAGGGCGAGAGCAGGACATCACAACAGACTCCGCCACGAGGCCTCCAGGTAGGGGAGGAGGAGGCAGATAGGGAGAGAAGGAAAAGGGGCTGGGGGTCAGGAAGATAAGGATGGGAGGGGAGGGGAGGCGAAGGGGAAGAGGAAGAGGAGGAGGACTAAATGGACCTTCCCGGCACAGTATCTTTTTGGGGAGAATGAAACGAAACGTTCCTCTCTCTCTCTCTCTCTCTCTCTCTCTCTCTCTCTCTCTCTCTCTCTCTCTCCAAGAGCCATCGGATTACGCTCTGACATCAAGTGGCATTTTCGATTTAAACTCCCCCCCCCCTTCCCGCACCCCCCTTGCCTCTCTAGGCATGGCAATGCCCAGAGTAAGAGAGAGAGAGAGAGAGAGAGAGAGAGAGTCGCAAAACTGATGATATTTTTAGTTGTATCAAAATTGCGCTAAAATGGGCCGGGATTTAAACTCTCTCTCTCTCTAAATCGTTGAATAATTACCGAGGCATTTTTTGTTCAGTAAGGGAGAAGCGAATATATTGTATCTTGGCGGCAAAAGAAGTTTTATAAATATGTAATAGAAACTTGAAATTCAACGGTACATGCAGCTGAAAATCAGCAATGAAAGGAAAAATCTTATAAAAACAAAACATGCACACACACACACACACTATATATATATATATATATATATATATATATATATACAGGGTGGGCCAAAAGTAGCCTCACAGATAAACAAATAAAAAATAATTTATTAAACGCATAAAATTTTTCAGACATGAATAAGTGGTATATTTAAGAATGAGTGATATGAAAAGGATAAAAATAAGTAGCATGTATTAATGGCACAGTATTAATTTTCTATTGAAGAGTGTACTTTGAATGAGAAACAGTTCATGAAGTATATACGTGTATGTATGTATATATATATATTTATACATATACACAGATACATATGCATCTATAATAACCAACATCCCCTATTAACTTCTCACTACAAAGCCTTAGATTCTCATGCAAGAATATGAAGTAATTCTGACGTCCGGTAGCAGGATTCGAACCCGCGTCTAGAGCATCAGAGAGAGGTCATGTATGTATTTGTATGTGTGTGTGTGTGTATATATGTATATATATGTATATATATATATATATACATACACATATATACATATATATATATATACAGTGAAACCCTGGTATCAGTCTCATGGAAGAAACGTTTAATTGCAGAGCAACTGGCCAAGGCAGCATTTAGACAAGGCCAAGAAAGTGAAAGAGCAGAGCGCGAATCCCACCCCAGAGTCCAATATGTTATTGGCAGAGTGTGAACACGACGACGCCCACACATGCAACATAAAAATTAAAAGAATCGACCAGACACGAACATAAAGGAGGTTTTTTCTTTCTTTCTTTCATTCATTCATTAGTTTTGGCTGACATTCTGTGTTTTATTATTTGTTTTTCTTTTTTCTTTTTAATCACAGGGCTGCTAACGTTTATATAAAGAACTGGTACAATATAATATCTCCTCCTGACACCCCCTCTGTCTGTCTCTCGATCTCTCACGTTTATATATATATATATATATATATATATATATATATAATATATATATATACACATATATATACATATTTATATACCACCCAAGCTACAAATGTCCTTTAATATCTATTCGCTCACCTCGAAATTCATATATTTCATATATGCTAACCGAAGGGGATTATCTTTAGTTGATCAGACATTTGTCGGCTCACGGGCGCGAACCATTGAACCCAACAAATTCGCGCCCGTGAGCCGACAAATTTCTTATTGACTAAAAAGATTCCCCTTCTGTTAACATATATCAAAATACGTATATAGATTCTGAGGTAGAGCGAATTAGATATTAAAGGACATACATTTGTAGCTCGATGTATGTATATGAATCACGGTAATGTGATATGACATTATATATATATATATATATATATATATATATATATATATATATATATACACAATATACATATATATAATATATATATATATGTATATATATAAAATATATAAATATAAATATATATATATATATATATATATATATATAATATATATATATATACTTAC
>NC_061091.1:62980581-62985581 GCF_015104395.2 Macrobrachium nipponense
CGATTTCACCAATGAGCCTTGCGTTTTCCATAGTAAATAAAGCCAACAGTCACAGCAAAATTTCTACTCGTCTAATTTATCATTTACAACGAAGGGGAATTTGTTATGTTATATTATTTGTGATTGATTTTAAAGGCTTATTTTTTAATCCTTCGTCTAAAATGTAATGGTCTCTAATGTGGCCACTACCTTTGACAAGTATAAATATTTCAGTATCAAGGGCTCACCAGTTTTTTTTTCTTTTTTAGTTTCTTACTTTAATGTAATTTATAGTTTCCAGCTGCACAATCTAAAAAAAAAATTGTATGGTTTAATGTTCCTATTATCATCTTGCAACCCTATTCACGATTTATTCTGAGGCTAACACAGACAAACATCCCTAAAAATTAAATGTTGCTTGGTGGACTTAAGTAATGAGTTTGTACGCTGATAGCAAGTTAACTGCAGTTTGTTTGTTTGTATGGTGTTTTTAAGTTGCATGGAACCAGTGGTTATTCAGCAACGGGACCAACGGCTTTACGTGACTTCCGAACCACGCCGAGAGTGACCTTCTATCACCAGAAATACACATCTCTCACCCCTCCGTGGGATGCCCAAGAATCGAACTCGTGGCACCGAAGTGACAGGTCAAGACCTTACTTATCACGCCACTGAGGCGCCTAAGTCAACTGCAGTGGGCCACAATCAAGATGGAAAAAGGCATGTAGCGAGAATAATCATCTCGGAAATCGTGCGAGGTAACCCAAGAACAGAACAGAATTTAGGGCAAATAGTGAAGTATATCTTAGTTTTACCAGACCACTCGGATGATCAACAGCTCTCCTAGGGCTGTCCCGAAGGATTAGATATTTTTACGTGGCTAAGAACCAATTGGTCACTTAGCAACGGGACCTACAGCTTATTGTGGGATCCGAACCACATTATATCGAGAAATGTATTTCTATCACCAGAAATAAATTAGCCGAGCGCGAAAACCACTCGTCCAACGAGAAACTTAGAATTTAGGGCAAAGGCCTAGCGGTGGGACCTGTGAGGTTCTTCAGCGCTGGAACGGAAACTGACAGTAAAAGGTCTGAAAGGTGTAACGGGAGGAAGACCTCAAAGCAGTTGCACTGTGAAGCAGTTGTTAGGAAAGGGTGGAGAGCAGGATGGAAGAGAGAGAACATGAACGGAGGTACAGTAAAAGGAATGAAAGGGGTTGCAGCTAGGGGCCGAAGAGACGCTGCAGAAAACCGTGAACAAGGAAACCCAAGGACTGTAACCATCTGACGGCAAACCCCCCAGATAGTAAATACGTGTGTGTTTGTGTGTGTGTGTGAAAAGGAGGAGGGACAGAGCCTCTGGCGGTCTTCACAGGAGACTGGAGGTGGTTGTGGCTTCTGACATTTGGCCTAATGAAGCGATCCACTGCATCATGTCATGTGACTGGTCGAGCTAATGAAATAATCCCCTCCATTATGCAGGCCTTTGTCAATGCTTGATGGTCGGGGGTTTATTTCCCCTGTTACATGGCTGCTCTGCGTCGTGTGCCTACGCGACCTCGTTTGCAAATAATAATATACTGGTAATTATTGAAGATTACCATTTGAATTTTTCTATAATAATAATAATAATAATAATAATAATAATAATAATAATAATAAGTAATCCAAATGTTGTAAATGTAAATATATATTAGATATATCTATTTCTTAATATATATATATATATATTATATATATCTACATGGTGGATTTCTAAACAATTTTAGTGAATCATGCGATTATGAGACTGTCAGGAACAACAACAAAACAACAACAACAACAACAATAATAATAATAATAATAATAATAATAATAATAATAATAACAATAACAATAATACCAGGAAACAAATGACAATACACAAAGCACTACACCCAAGAGCAAATACGGACAGACTATACATAACACGAAAGGAAGGAGGGAGAGGACTACTAAGTATAGAGGACTGCGTCAACATTGAAAACAGAGCACTGGGGCAATATCTGAAAACCAGTGAAGACGAGTGGCTAAAGAGTGCATGGGAAGAAGGACTAATAAAAGTAGACGAAGACCCAGAAATATACAGAGACAGGAGAAAGACAGAAAGAACACAGGACTGGCACAACAAACCAATGCACGGACAATACATGAGACAGACTAAAGAACTAGCCAGCGATGACAATTGGCAATGGCTACAGAGGGGAGAGCTAAAGAAGGAAACTGAAGGAATGATAACAGCGGCACAAGATCAGGCCCTAAGAACCAGATATGTTCAAAGTACGATAGACGGAAATAACATCTCTCCCATATGTAGGAAGTGCAATACGAAAAATGAAACCATAAACCACATAGCAAGTGAATGCCCGGCACTTGCACAGAACCAGTACAAAAAGAGGCATGATTCAGTGGCAAAAGCCCTCCACTGGAGCCTGTGCAAGAAACATCAGCTACCTTGCAGTAATAAGTGGTACGAGCACCAACCTGAAGGAGTGATAGAAAACGATCAGGCAAAGATCTTCTGGGACTATGGTATCAGAACGGATAGGGTGATACGTGCAAATAGACCAGACGTGACGTTGACTGACAAAGTCAAGAAGAAAGTATCACTCATTGATGTCGCAATACCATGGGACACCAGAGTTGAAGAGAAAGAGAGGGAAAAAATTGATAAGTATCAAGATCTGAAAATAGAAATAAGAAGGATATGGGATATGCCAGTGGAAATCGTACCCATAATCATAGGAGCACTAGGCACGATCCCAAGATCCCTGAAAAGAAATCTAGAAAAAACTAGAGGCTGAAGTAGCTCCAGGTCTCATGCAGACGAGTGGTGATCCTAGAAACGGCACACATAGTAAGGAAAGTGATGGACTCCTAAGGAGGCAGGATGCAACCCGGAACCCCACACTATAAATACCACCCAGTCGAATTGGAGGACTATGATAGAGCAAAAAAAAAAAAAAAAAAAAAAAAAAAAAAAAAAAAAAAAAAAAAAAAAAAAACAACAATAATAATAATAATAATAATAATAATAATAATAATTATAATAATAATAATAATAACGGACCACAGCCATACGAAAAGGGAATAAGGCTGCCCATTCCATCGGCATCTCTTCTTCACCCCCCATCGTTATCCCTAAGCTAAGCCTAGAGGGGTCGGTTGCCTTGACGCTTCTTCTCCAACTCTTCCTGCCACCAGCATCTTCCCCTGTCAAACCTTTCTTCTCCCAGTCCTCCATCACTTTATTTCTTTATAAATCTAGACCTACTACCTCAATGGCAACTCTCATATATCTACAACAAACACTGGTTATCTGTTGAATGAATTCAACTAAATACAAGATTTTAGCCCAAAGGCCAAGCGCTCAGACCTGTGAGGTCATTCAGTGCTGAAATGGAAATTGAGAACAAGGAAGTTTGACGGGTGTAACAGGAGAAAAACCTCGCAGTTACATGATGATACAATTGTTAGGAGAGGGAGAAGAGTAAGATTAATTTGAATTATATACATTTTTGGTATTATGCCAAGCACTGGGGCAACGAAGGCCATTCAGCGCTGAAACGGAAATTGACAGTAAAAGGTTTGAAAGGTGTTATAGGAGGAAAACCTCAAAGCAGTTGCACTATGAAACAAGTGTTAGTAGGGGGTGAACAGTAAGATGGAAGAGAGAGAATATGAACGCAGGCACAGTAAAAGGAATGAAAGCGGTTGCAGCTAGGGGCCGAAGGGATGCTACAAAGAACCTTCAGTACTGCCTACATTGCACTGAATGTGGTGCACTTACGGCACTAACCCCCAATGAAGTTGGAAAGTAAGATGGATGGAAGATAATACGAACGGAGGTACAGTAAAAGGAAGGAGAAGCGATCTCAAGGCACCTGACCCTGCGTCCGAAAACTGGTCCCCAACACCCGAATCATTATTGGCACCGCTGCTGCTGCTGCTGACCACGGTGACACCTGTTGAACGGACCCTCGACACCCCATTGCCTCCCTTCGGAACGCAACCAAGACCATAACCATAAAGTGTTCTCTTCGGAGAACAGAGTCGTGCTGACGGGATTTTAATATTGCTCGATACATCATTCCAGGACACTTATCTTTTACGCTTATTATTATTATCTTCTGCTGTATAGAATAAGACTAAAAACTGAAAATCTAAGCGGGACAAAAGAGAAAAGAGATATAATTGAATAACAAACAAATAAATTGAAAAAATACAATTATTTTTAAGATATCTTAATATTCCTGACTACCATTGTCGTCTACTTATGGTTTAGACACTTTTGTCTTCTATACAGAACAACATTTAAAGGCAGAATAACTAACTATACGGGATCAAATAAAAAAAAACGCACATATCAATTCAATCTTTAAAAAATGACATTTTTATGGTATTTTAGTATTCTGGTTATCATTCTCGTCCGATTGTCTTTTACACCTTTTTTCATCTTGCATAAAGCAAGACTGAAAGACAGAAGAACTATGCGAGACGAAAGAGGGAGCAGATAATTGAATGAAAAGTCAATCGAAAAATCCAAAGGAGCCTTTACACATAAAACTGTGATATTGCAATGCACTGTTAAATAAAGAGTAACATAAGAATAGTGTATTTGACAAAACATTTAATGAAACATCCAATCGTTCACAAGGAAACTTAGTTACGAGTCTGTGATCTGTCGGCCTTTAAATATAATAATAATAATAATAATAATAATAATAATAATAATAATAATAATAATAATAATAATCATTTTAGCTTTCTGTAAAAGAAAACTATTGAGCCGGCTTTGTCTGTGCGTCCGTCCGCACTCAGATCTAAAAAAAAAAAAAAAAAAAAATACTGAGGCTAGAGCGCTGCAAATTGGTATTTTGATCGTCCACCCTCCAATCTTCGGACATACAAAATTGCAACCCTCTAGCCTCAGTAGTTTTTATTTTATTCAAAGTTAAATTTGGCCATGGATCGTGCATCCCGCAGCACTTTCAAGAGCCA
>NC_061091.1:62988081-62998081 GCF_015104395.2 Macrobrachium nipponense
CCCATTATCCTTATCTCAAAATTGTTACCGAGACCTGGGGGATGGGGGGGGGGGGGGGGGGGGGGTCCTAACCTCTCTGTTAATTCACGAGAGTAATCTCGTCCTAGAAAGACTTGCTGAAATAAGACGGGGTTCAAAAATCTGTTGTTCCCCATTTTCCATGGGGGAAAGGGGGCGGTGGTGGTGGTGTGCATGCATATATATATATATATATATATATATATATATTATATATATATCTTAATATTATATATATATATATATACATATATATATGTAAATAACATCCTCTGTTAAAACAGGATACGTCTCAAGTATAAAAGGCCCACTAAAACACTGCGTCGAGGCTATGGACTATATTCCGGTGACTTACTTCACTGTTTGATAAGGGTGGAAGTCCACTGAAATATAGTCCATAGCTTTAAACCTGAGTTTTTTAATGGGCCTTTTATACTACTTTAACCCACATAATATACGTACAATAAAACAGAGAGAGAGAGAGAGAGAGAGAGAGAGAGAGAGAGAGAGAGAGAGAGAGAGAGAGAACAATCCACTACACCTTGTACGTTCGACAAAACAGGGACATAAATCTGTACAATCCTTTACGGCTAAAAGGAAGGGCATTTCTCTTGACACTTGATAACAGGGAACAGGTAGGCAAAGGTGAGTGGCTGTACGGAAATTAATTCAGATTTTGCCTCTGCAAAGTATGTATCTTTTTTTGGTTCAATCGCATATACTTACTAATACGTATGTATATATGTGCATTATGCATGTACATAAGTATACACTCACATATGTCTTATATTTATAATATATTTATACATATTTCCATATACATACATGCATTCATACATACATACATACATACATACATACATACATACATACATACATACATACATACATACATATATATATATATAGTATATATATATATGTATATATATAAATATATGTATATATATATATGTATGTATATATATATATATATATATATATATATATATATATAGTGTGTATTTATTCATGTACTGAAAAAACTGTTACATACTTTCGTATTTCCTGCCTTTCGAACAGCGAATTAAACAGACAAAAAAAAAAAAAAAAAAAAAAACTAAAATAAGTCTCCTGACCTGCCTCAGCGGAGAGCGAATTCACACATACCTGCAAAGAGAAGGAAAACGGGAATGATTAAAAGTCAAAAACTCGAACCCTCTCGAAAGGAATGCATATAAAAAAAGGCTGATGGAGGTGGATTGGCCTCATCACCGCACTCACACGAAGAACATTCCGATGGGGCGATAAAGTACGCGGGGACATTACACGAATTATGAGGCCGATGACGCGAATTATAAGGGAATGCGTAACTTAAAAGTATAAAGATGACGAGGAAATGACCGGTATTATAACTCAGAGCTCCGTTTTCTATACGATTTCATTTCTGGAGGGTGTGACAACATTCCGGAAACATGATACATGACGCCTAATGAAGGTACTCCACTTTCATCTAGGTTTAAAACTGGTAGTTACCGTAAGGAACTACATTCCTGACATTCCTTTGAAATAAAATATTTCGGCAGCTTCGAAAATGATGTATAATCATATCCCCATTTATTACATCGCTGGTTATTGGCTTTGGCGGTAATGCAGTATACGTTGATTTTTTTTTTAACAAGTTGGATCTCTTCCTTCTGTGTTACCCTTTACTTCCTCTTACTTCTTCCTAATCAACACCATATTCTTCGGAAGCTTGAATTTCAAGTCATTGGCCTCTTTGGGCTTGTTACATATGAATACGTTTCGTCTATTTAATAATAATGATAATAATAATAATAATAATAATAATAATAATAATAATAATAATAATAATAAAATCAATATATAAATAATGATAACCAATATAATAATAATAATAATAATAATAATTACTGAAACTAATCATCACACAAGAACCGGCCATGTAGAACTGTCATAACTTACAATCACTCAAAATAGAATAAAGAAAATAATAATTTCGTGTGAATATCGAAGACAAATAGGAATAGAAAGCACATAAATAAAAGGTATTCATCACAGAGATCTAGCACCATACCCGAATCTGCTGGCAATGCTCAGTCCTCCATTCTCACCCGAGTTAGAGATCAGCACGAGCGTTGAAACCCTTCTTGCGCATTTGGACTAATAAATTGATAGGAGGTACTGTAAATTCCGTGATATTAAAAGCCCACGCGTCACTTTCCCTTATTAAGAGGGTTTAAGGTAAATATACATGTTTGTAGATATCATATCAGAATCGATTATAACTCTTCCCCTTTCCCCATCCCAAGATCTTGGGGAGGTATAGTAAAAGCCTACTTATTGCTTCCAAGCAATGGCATGTTATTTATTTCTTCCAAGCAATATACAACATATTAGTCTCCCAAACTCGCCTTTACGGCTTTTGCAGCTAAGCATCTACATTTTGAAAGCCTGAATATTCCCTTAAAAAATAAAAAATAAATAGTATTTTCATAAAAATTAACCAATTTTTTCATCCTAAGGGCCTATGTATTTCCCCCTAGAAAACCCTCTATGTATTTTGCCATTCACAGCTACGTATCTCGCCCTTAAATCTAAATACTCTCCCCTTTAAGAGTCCGTGCGTTTAACCCCGAAAAGCCAGGGAATTGTAAATCCAGAACACCAGGTGTTTTCGTCTTCGACAAGCAATTTCCCAACTAGTTTCTGACGTATTTCAACCGGAAAATCCCGTACCTATACCCCCACTCACCCGTCCCAAAAGCCTACGTATTTACTTCCATAAAGCGTCTGCATTTTACCAATACCACAAAGTCTGTGTATTCCTTCGAAAAATATGTATTTTGCCCCCTTTTCTTTTTCTAGTCCCTACCACATTTTCCTCTACTCCCTGAAATCAGAACAAGATGGCAGTAAAGTTGTCCAACACTGCGGGAAGAGGTGGCGTAATTTAGCTTGCTTGGCGGATTCGCAATACGATGAGGTAGCAGGAAGGGAACTGGCATTTCTCATCTATGAAATCAGCAACAGTCCTAACAAAAAGATACAAAAGCATTCATAGATATATTAGAAGGATATAATCCTTCAACTGGAACAAATTCTAATGAAAACATCTTGAAAATAACTGAAGAAGTTCCAAATAAAATCCAAGTGGTCAAGAAGACTCATAAAGAAAATATACATAAACCAACATATTCCGACAAAGAAAATGAATAAGGTGAATCTTGTGAATATCCTAATTGATGGCAATTAGGGAAAAAGAACTGCCAAAAGCATGCAAACTGTGTAAGGTTTGGTATAGCATAGTCAATCCACAAAACCTAATCAGAAAATGTGCTGCATGCAACATTCCGACCCATCCACAGTGTGCTGAGGATAATGCAAGATTTGAGAAAGATACAAGAATTTTTGTGTTCAACATGTCTATCATGGATAGACAATGTTATTAAATCAAGATTGAATGTACAAATAGTTGAGGATGAAGAAGAAGAGGAAGAAGAAGAAAAGAAAAAGAAGAAGAGAAAACGGAAGAGAAGTAAACAAAAATGAAATGACAGAAAAAAATATGGAAAACAAAGAACAAGATAAAAGTATGGATGCAGAGATACTCATTGATACTACATATGAGGCAATAGAGCAGCATACCTACGAAGAAATAAATTACGATATGACAACAGAAAAGCAAATCCCGAAGAGGCTCTACCCAGATCTACACAATGACGGGAAAGAGGAAAAAATAGACAAGAAAAGACACCCAAAATCTGCAACCTTTTGAAAAGAGGGAATTGCAGATTTGGAGAAAGATGTTACTACAAACATCCTAAGGTATGTCACAACTATGAAATATATGGTAAATGTGCATACTTAGATGGCTATGGGGATGATTGCAGAGATCTGCATCCAAAAATATGTAAAAACCTAAAAGAAGGGAAAAAGGATGTAAGTTCGACAAAAAAAATGCAAATATGTGCACCCTGTAGCCAATGAATCATAATCAAATAAATAACCAACCAAGTAATAAAATCCAAAATAAGAAAGAAACAAATAAAGAGAGAAATCAAGAATATCAGGTAAAAGAGAAAAGCAAACCACCAATGAGATATGCAGAGGTGTCAGCAAAAATTTCAAAGCATCAGCTCCGAAATTCTACTCAAGAGATAATAACTGTATTTATTATGCAAGAGGATATTGCAGAAGAACGGAGAAAATTGCAAATTCAGACACAAAATGAATAATTATGATGAAGGAAGATCAAATATTATGGAAAAGTTGGATTTTTTAATGTCAGAATTTCTGGAAATGAAAAAAGAACAACATACCAGAACAGGAAAGAGACATGGGAAATCCTTATTACTACCAATATTAAAGAATGAAGGAGAAAACACGCAAACCATCATAGTGATGAATGCGCAGGTTTAGTTACGAGTAACTCAAAAAGAAAAATAGAGTACTTAGAAGAACTAACCCAAAATGAAAAGAAAATAGATATAATGAATATAAGTGAAACCTGGTATTCCCAAGAGACTGGGAATGATGATCAAATAAAAGGGTTCCAAACTATAGATCAGATAGAAAAAATAGGAATCAAGGGGGAACCGCAATATATGGGAAAGACAAAAAACAAGGAAAAATATATGAGAAATATAGTAACTCAGAATGTGAACTAATAGCGGTAGAATTTAAATCTGAAAAATTGATGAACAATAGTAATATATAGACCTCCTAATACTAAAGAGTTTGACTTAATAATAGAAAAAATTGGATGATATATGTAGAAATCACAAGGACTGGACTATTCTCTATCTGGTGACTTCAACTTTCCTTTTTTTTTTTCGTAGAATGGAAAGAACGAATAGGAGACTGTGGTTGTACTTATACATATAAAAAAGAGAGTAATAGTAGTGCAGAAGATAAGAGGCAATTTGAAAAGCTATTAGATATGCTACTAGAAATACAACATTCAACAATAAATCACCTGCCAACAGAAAGGAAAATACTTTAGACCTAGTATTTGTGAACGAGATGAATTATGTTAAAGAAATAATAGTTTATAATGCGAGTATTTCAGATCATAATGTCATAGAATTAACAGTTCATTCCAAAGCAAGTGAAAATAGAGATAAGCAAGAAATGAAAAAGTGGGAAGGATATGGAAAATACAAACTTCTACAGTAAAAATATAAAATGGTCAGAAATAATGAAGAATTAAACAAAGATTGGGATAAACATTTTCGTAAGTGATGACATAAGGGTAAATATACGGAGATATTATATAAAATATGGAGAAAATAGGGTGGATAAATATATACCGAAGAAGAAAAGTAAACATCATTCATGCATACCAAGAGACAGAAGGATCTTGTTCCAGAAAATCAGAAAGTGGAAAAAAGGTCTTGCAAAAGAAAAAATGCATGGAAAGTTATAGAAACTAAAAAGTAAGATAGAAAATGCAGAACAAAAGATTATACAATCAAAAGAAAATGAAAAACGGGGACTTGGAAGAAAAAACCCTATTAAATATCAAGCAAAACCCAAACTATTATACTCATATGCGAAGAAGATGAATAAAAGAAGAATAGAAATAGGCCCTCTGAGAATTGAAAGGGAGATTAACGAATGAAAAAAAAGGAAATTTGCAACATACTGGCAGAACGATATAAGAGAGAATTCACCCCTAGAATAGATAATGAAGATAATGATATAGAAGTAAGGGACGAAAATAGTGAATATTTAGCTGACATAGAAATTAATGAAGCTGATATTGTGCAGGCAATTAATGAAATTAAAAATGGAGCTGCTGCATGGGCCGGATGGAGTCCCTGCTATTTTGTTAAAGAAAGTAGTTCATTCTATCGCAAAGCCACTTGTTTTGCAAAAAAATATTATTAAGACAAAGTGTAGATACAGGCAAGATTTATGATGAGCACAAATTAGCATATATCACCCCTACTTTCAAAAGTGGATCAAGACTAGAGGCAAGTAATTATAGGCCTGTGAGTCTACATCACATATTATGAAAGTGTATGAAAGGGTAATGAAGAAAAATATTATGAAAACATTTAATAAAAATAATTTGTTTAATATAGGACAACACGGTTTCGTACCCGGAAAAAGTACACAAACCCAACTGTTAGTCCACCATGAGAACATATTCAAAAATATGAAAAGCGGAAATGAAACAGATGTGGTTTATCTAGACTTTGCAAAGCTTTTGACAAAGTAGACCATAATATATTAGCAAAGAAAATTAGAAAACACAATATCGTAGATAAAGTAGAAGATGGTTAAAAGAATTTTTACACAACAGAAAACAGATAGTTATTGCAAACGATGAGAAATCGGATGAAACCAAGGTAATATCCGGTGTGCCACAAGGTACGGTGCTAGCTGCAATATTGTTTGTTATTATGATTGAAGACATAGACAGTAATGTTAAGGATTCGGTAGTGAGTAGTTTCGCTGATGACACAAGAATAAGTAGAGAAATTACTTGTGATGAAGATAGGAACGCTCTACAAAGAGACCTTAACAAAGTATATGATTGGGCAGAGGTAAATAGGATGGTATTTAACTCTGATAAATTTGAATCAATAAATTATGGAGACAGAGAAGGAAAGCTATATGCATATAGGGGGACCTAATAATGAGACAATCACAAATAAGGAAGCAGTTAAAGACCTTGGTGTGATGATGAATAGGAACAATGTTATGCAATGATCAAATAGCCATTCTGTTGGCAAAATGTAAAGCAAAAATGGGAATGTTGTTACGGCACTTCAAAACAAGAAAAGCTGAACACATGATTATGCTTTATAAAACATATGTTCGTAGTCCACTTGAATATTGCAATATGATATGGTACCCACACTATCAAAAGGATATTGCACAAATAGTGTGTGTACAAAGGTCCTTTACAGCTAGAATAGAAGAAGTTAAGGACCTAGACTACTGGGAAAGACTACAATCCTTAAAATTATATAGTCTAGAAAGGAGAAGAGAACGCTACATGATAATTCAGGCATGGAAACAGATAGAAGGAATAACAGAAAATATCATGGAACTAAAAATATCAGAAAGAGCAAGCAGAGGTAGATTAATAGTGCCCAAAACTATACCAGGAAAAATAAGGAAAGCACACAGAACATTAATCCACTACGCACCAGCATCGATAATGCAGCGTCTATTCAATGCGTTGCCAGCTCATCTGAGGAATATATCAGGAGTGAGCGTAGATGTGTTTAAGAATAAGCTCGACAAATATCTAAACTGCATCCCAGACCATCCAAGATTGGAAGAAGCAAAATATACCGGAAGATGTACTAGCAACTCTCTGGTAGACATTAGAGGCGCCTCACACTGAGGGACCTGGGGCAACCCGAACGAACTGTAAGGTCTGTAAGGTCTGTAAGGTCAGGTCTACGCACTCGCCATACTTCCCTTCAAGTCTACACATTTCCCCTGTTCCTTTCCAAGCCTACACATTTCCTCTACTCACTTTCAAGTCTACACATTTCCATTGTACCTTGTCAAGTCTACACATTGTCTCTACATCTTTTCAAGCCTACACATTTCTTCTAATAAGCCTACGCTATGCATTTTCCCATAAAAATAAAGCATTTTCGCTTAAACATGAAGCAACCCATCCCACAAAACCGCAGCTCTTCTCTCGGGGCTGGCGGGCGTTGTTTTAGTCACACCCCACCGACGCTAACAAGTAGACAGACAGACTGAGAAATTCGTCACTCCGAACTTTGGAACAAAAGGATAACACCTTTTCTCGAGGCTACCAAACCAGGAGGCAAATTCCGTAACAGTTTTGAATGTATATTCAACGATAGCTGTACGCAATGCATACAAATTGCGTCATGTACGTAAAATTCATAGTGCCAAGATGTACGAATGCTGGGATTGCATGCACACCAGCATTCTCCACAAAAAGAACATAAGTGCAATTAACGTAGACTTCTCTTCAAATGAAAATCAGGCAAAGGCACCGTCGTGGTCTCCTTATACAAACCTCTATACTGAATAAGCTAGGCTTATTTAAGTACCTTATTTAAGTAGTGTGACGCCGATTTCAATGAATAGTGTTTCAGTGTAAAGTAGAGGGAGGGAGGAAGTCATAAAAAATAAAAAAAATAAAAAGGCGTGAACCGGCCTGCAGCTTACTCGGCTCGGGTGCAAGATTTTTTTTTTTCCTCGCACATAAGTTGTAAACATTATGTTCCTAACTTTTAACGTAAATGAAAATGGGATAAAACCTGCAGTCAAATAGAATCTTGCTTCACCAACGAAAATGAAATAATTATGCTATATTTTTTTAGAATCAAATTTTCTGTACTGTTTAACATGCACATGATTTAATTATTACATTTTATTCTACTAAATCATAACTATCCTTTCTAAAATTCCTGTATCTTTAACTCAACGCGAAACACCCTTTTCAGACCTCGCCTACCTACCTTACAACAACAAATTAGTTTGTAGGCTCACTGCCCGAGTAAGCGAAAACACACACTGACAGGAGAGTTAATGCCAAATGCCGCGTCAAAGCCCGGATAAAATACGCTCCATTAATGTAAGATAGGCTTCAAAGCATTACTGAAAACTTGTAGCAAAAGTTAGCAGCCCTAGAAAGCAAGGCTGAATTGATAGCAATCTAATATCACGCAGAACATACGCACAGTTGCACCATAAGAATAGATCAGTATAAATCACAGAAGTTTTAGGCTTTATTCGGATTCTGCGTATAAGTCTCTGTATTCTAAAAGAGAGAGAGAGAGAGAGAGAGAGGGGTAGCATGGAACTAAAAGAAAATAATAAAAAGAGGCAATAATGCAATATTAACAGAAAGAGAGAGAGAGAGAGAGAGAGAGAGAGAGAGAGAGAGAGAGAGAGAGAGATGGGGGCACATGGAACTAGAAAAAGAATAAAAAAGGCGATAATGCAATATAAACAGAAACAAATATATAAATGGTGCTTCAGATTATTCACAGGTTCCGGAAGAAAGTGATGTCAATACAGAGCACTTCCTGGGAGTGAGGGACCATACACGACACGTCATCCCCGCCATTGATTTAGCACTGATGAACGTCAAGGGAGATGACGCCGAAAGGAGATAAAATTGGGAAGAAAAGATACGAAGGAGAAACGGAAAAAAAATAAACCGCAGAAAATAGGAAGAGGAGGAATAATAATAATTAAAAAAAAAAAAAAAAAAAAGAATAAAAGGAGAAATAGACGTAACCAGAGGAAAACCGAAAAACTATGAAAACTGGAAAGGAGGAGGAAAGCAAGCGAGACTGACTACAGGGATGGAGAACGAAGGAGAGGAATAAGAGGAGGAGGAGAAGGGTCGTAGACCCCCCCCCCCCCCTTTTATCTTCCTCCCCATCCCCATACGTAGCAGGGGAATGCTTAGTTGGCCCTCTAGCCCACTCGGCCCCCAGGCAATAGGGGAGAGAGAGAGAGAGAGAGAGAGAGAAATGCATAGCATGGGCGCATACCAGAATAGCACCCACTGCATTCACTCGCGCATTCCGCCTCTGAGGAAGGTTTCAGGAAGAAATGCATTTTCGATTCAGATTCTTAAATGATCACGATGATTCAGTTTGCACAGAGAGACTGTCTCTCTCTCTCTCATTAGACGGGACGGACAGACGAGCATTATTAGACACACATTATATATACAAATAAATAAATAAATGTGTGTGTGTGTACTCGTGTTTTTACAAGTCACCTTCTTCACTTCCAGGAGTGACATTATGGCGCCGCTTTGTTGAGCGTCTCATATTATGTTTGTGGTCGTTGGCTGAAGATCTGGAAGCATTCGTTTGTAAACTCCGCCGATAAACTACTTCTATCAAATCGGCCTTGGGAGAAAAGGAAGAAGCAGTTATATCTTTGCTTGATAACAACATTCACAGTATCATCAGGAAATTCGATTTTTCAAGATCTAAAAACCTGTTATATACTTTAC
>NC_061091.1:63000581-63003081 GCF_015104395.2 Macrobrachium nipponense
GCTGCAATCCACTACAGTCAACTGACTAGTCACCTTATGTAAAATTCATTATTCACTTCAATAACTTTTGTTCTAAATTTAAAAACGATTCAATGAGAACAATATACAATTGCTGTTCAAACTAAATATTCTTGTGGGGCGGAGTTTCTTTTCATTTATCCTTTCTGCTTAGATTGACTGAGTCACTTCCTTGCTCGCTAAACTGTGTCTCAGGTCTCAATGTGACTTAATGCAGTCAAGTGAAATCTCCAGGAAGATCATCTTTTCTTGCTTACGTTGGTAATTCTTGGTCATTCAGACATTCGCATATTCCGACGTTTCTTAAAAGAGTGCTGATACTTCAAGCCTAAATGGGGAAAAATATATTGCTATCGGTTGATAAATGATCGCCAGATATAAGATGCTACGTATATACCTTATTTCTTACAAACGAGGCTGCAAGGTGTTAATACCCTAATGCAAGTCCCCCTGCATTTAAATACATTTATATCCATTTGTTCATTTATAATTTTTATCTATTTTTAATAAGTAGAATCTCTTCTTTCTGCATTTCCCTTTACTTCCTCTTCCTCCTAATGAACACCATAGTCTTTGGAAGCTTGAATTTCCATTCAGTGGGCTTGTGCCATATGAATAGGTTTCGTCTTCGGGATGATGATAATAATAATAATAATAATAATAATAATAATAATAATAACTATATATTATTATATATATATATGTGTGTGTGTGTGTGTGTGTGGTGTGTGTGTGTGTGTGTGTGTGTCATATCACATTACCGTGATTCATATACATACATCGAACTACAAATGTCCTTTAATATCTAATTCACTCTACCTCGGAATTAATATATTTTCATATATGCTTAACCGAAGGGGAATTTTGATTAGGCGATAATAAAATTGTCGGCGCCCAGGCGCGAACCCAGGACACCATACAAATCCAAGAACGTCAGTGAAGCTTTTTACCCACTCCACCACCGCAAGAGGCTATAAGTTAATGCCGTCTCTCACCCTCAAATTCCTTTCGCGCTCAGGTATTCGCTGATTTGGAGCCAGCATTAACCCACTCCGACCTCGGTAGTGTTGTAGTGCTTATGACAGCACGTAGCCATTAATACAATTCTATTATCGCCTAATAAAAATTCCGCTTCGGTTAAGCATAACTTAAAATATATTAATTCCGAGGTAGAGTGTATTAGATATTAAAGGACATTTGTAGCTCGATGTGTGTATATATATATATATTATATATATATATATATATATAATATATATATATATATATATACACACACACACAATAATATTTACAGTGTATGTATTAGCTGGTTAAAGCACGAGACTTTGACGCTTCAAGCCCGAATAAGAAGTGGGTCGGTTACCGAGTTAGAATCCCTTCTTGGTGATGGAAACGAGGCACTCACAAAACTTGTAACACATCTAATGAGGTGAGCCACAATATAGCCTAAGGACGTAATAAAGAAATAAGTAGATGAATATTGGTTCTAGAGGCAAAATAAAGGCAAAATAAATCGAACAAATTCATAACAGAAATAAATAATACCAAGAAACAAAAGATTCGATTGACAAATCCTAGTTGAAAACTCTCTCTCTCTCTCTCTCTCTCTCTCTCTCTCTCTCTCTCTCTCTCTCTCTCTCTCTCTCTCTCTACCCTTCTCAATTTTTACGATCGTATTATTAAATTTCCCTCGTTATAAAACTTCTTGATTAATAATCATGGCGAAAGCGATTCCACGAACGTCCTTCCACTGCCTGAGAGAGAGAGAGAGAGAGAGAGAGAGAGAGAGAGAGAGAGAGAGAGAGAATATTGATTCCTGTTTAAATGTTTTGCAACCAACTTGAAGTCTTATTTCTTCCCCTTTCTTACATACCCTTTTCTCGGAGCTCATTGTGACCCTTGGCTACCCACATGGGGGAGGGGGTATTATGGATGCCAGTCTAGCAACCCCAGCTGAATAAAAATCAACGCTCATGCACCTGTAACAGGCCTTATTCATCTGGTGAGAGCGACAACGCGTTACTTCAAGGAACAAAGGAATGTAAGATTTAGGCCAAAGGCCAAGCGTTGGGAACTATGAGGTCATTCAGCGCTGAAAGGGAAATCGAGAGTAAAGAGATGGAAGGATGAGAATATGAATGGAGGTGAAATAAAAGGAGTGAAAGGGGTTGCACTAGGGGTCGAAGGGACGCTGCAAAGAACCTTAAGCTATGCCTACAGTGCACCGCGTAGGTTTAATGAAGGCACTAACGCCTTACGGGACGTGTCACTTGAAATCAAGGAGATACAATTTTAACAAATTAATCTCACCACACGATAATTATGATTATTGTTGTTATTATTATAAGAAAACAGTGAAAAATTTCAGTAGCATAATAGGGCCGTTGGGTACCGCCAGGAACTTCAGACCAAGGTACTTTCATTTATCAACTTAACATGGAGTTCATTAATCGCAGACTATTTGTTGTGACAAACCAAA
>NC_061091.1:63013081-63018081 GCF_015104395.2 Macrobrachium nipponense
ATACTTTTCTACTATACGTTAACTTAGTCAAGTTACGTGTAATTTTTAATAAGTGTATCATACTGCACTCGATTCAATTTGAGAATAAAATTAACACCAGCATAATCTGCCGTACATCTCCCTATAAAAATAAAATAAAATAAACATCTAAGAGTGTATCAACTGCAGGGCTGTGTCAACCTTCTAGGAACACGGCACACACACACACACACATCAACGGATGTCTGTGCCGAGGTCATTAATCATACAATTTGCAAGAGAGTCATTTGCTCTTTGACATCAGGCCGACACATCGCCTTCGCCCCTACTAAATATTATTGTGGATTCAATCATTCCTTTATGTAGGGTAGGGGCTGTAAGACGAGAAACTTAATGTTGTTATCAAATTACCACAAAGAAATGAGGTTGGTAGATAGAGAGAGGAGAGACGGGAGATGGAGGAGAGGGACGGAGAGAGAGAGGAGGAGAGAGTAGAGAGAGAGAGAGAGAGAGAGAGAGAGAGAGAGAGAGAGAGAGAGAGAGAGAGAGAGTGTTGCTGAGCTGAATAATATTTCTATTAGTAATGATTTTCACAAACTATTTTTTGGTTTGTCAAGCGTTATAAGGCCGCCTCAAAAACAATTTTCCATTATCTCTAAATCCTTACTGATAAAATGTACGTCAATTATAAATACCTATGTATTTATAAATTCATAAATATCACTAATAATTATACTAATTCATTAATAATAATCATAATCGCTAAGATTTCTGCTACAAAGAAACTCATCCGAGTTTGAGAAACTGCAGTATAAACCCAAAGCCATCCAGACTGCCATACTCTTTAATAATAATAATAATAATAATAATAATAATAATAATAATAATAACAAGCAACATTACTTAGACAGACATTAGCAATGGGCCACAATAAATAAACGTGAACATCGAAAACAAAAAATGACAAGAAAAGTTCACAGGTGAAGTTAGTGAAACAAGGCACTTGGTGACCGTAGAATTATTTAAGACTGATCTTTACGTTTCACTCGACAGAGCTCTGTTTCACAAGGAAACTTATGTGGTCGTCTTCAACGAGCATGGAATAAAGAAGGAAAAGTATTACTGGAATTCGAATATAAAACTTAGGGAAAATACCAAGAGCTGTCCCTTATAAGGTCATTATTTATTATAATGTTGAAACAGGTGTTAGGAGGTCGTGGAAAGTAAGATGGAAGAATGAATATGAATGGAGGTACAGTAAAAAGAATGAAATTAAAATACCGGAACAACAGTCCCCAATATGGGAGTGGGATTTAACACGGAACTCTATTCCACTCAATGTGGTTGTGGCTTCCCTCCCTGCCCTCAGTGTGATCCATTACCGCTTAAATTAGGCATACAAGGTTTGCTGTTAAGATCGTAAGTGTATATACTGAGTTTAGGGATGAGGTCGCCATGAATAAGACCACAAGTATGGTCACAGGGGCTGGCATTCAAGTACCGCTTTCCTTGTACCTCTCTCTCTCTCTCTCTCTCTCTCTCTCTCTCTCTCTCTCTCTCTCTCTCTCTCTTCGAATCAGGGAACTGAATTTGAAAATAAGTAAAGAAGTTTTCGTACGGTATCACGTAGCTCCTCTCTCTCTCTCTCTCTCTCTCTCCTCTCTCTCTCTCTCTCTCTCTCTCTCTCTCTCTAGACGTAAGTACAGCCACACATACCAATTCACTAAAGAAGCAAATCCCGATCGAACCGAACAAACAAGACCACATGCACGATAATCACAGCAACCATCAAATGCACAAACAGGCAAAACGTCTCAAGAGCACAAACGCTTCCTCCTCCGAAAGAGGGCGAATACGATTCTACTGTATAACAAAATCTGCCCCATGAATCAGATTCAATTAAGACTAATGACGCCACAATTTTCTCAATTTGCCTCCGCCTCTTGTCAGGATGCGAAATAAATCAGGGTCGCGTGAGGGTGTGGCACTACTAGGAATACTTACATAGGGGTGGGGAGGGTTTGCTGTCCAACTTCTTTATGTTCATTAGCTTACTAAAACTTCTGCTCATTACAGACAGTGCCCAGGAGTGCCACAAGATTGTCATGAACTCTGTCTTGGCTAGATCATCACAATGAAAATTTGTAAATTCTAATGTTTTAACACACACACATATACATATAAATATACATACATAAATATATATATACATTACACACACCACCACACACTATATATAAATATACAACATACTATATACAGACACACACACACACATATATATATATATATATATTATATATAATATTATATATATATATAATATATATATTATATATATATATATATAATAAAAACGCAAAATCCATCAAGGAAAGTGAAACAATGGAGTAACGACTGCAAAGCCTTAAGACTTCTTGTCCTTTACTAGGCAACTAAGGACGAGAAGTCGAAAGGCCTGGCAGTGGTAACGTGTTTCACTTCGCTTCGTGGATTTTGCCTTTATTCATATATTCATCACGTTCCAAATTTTCGTGATTCAGTTATACACACACGCACATTATATTTATGTATATATATACACACACATACAGGCATAGTCATGATTACAGTAGTTAGGGTGCCATTATTAAAAAGAAGAAGAAGAAGAAAAAGAAGAGAAGAAGCAGCAGCACTGAAAAGGCAAATTCTCGATGCAGACATTTAAGTAAAAAGAGAGCCGGGAAAGATACGACATTCGTTCGATACAAAATAAAGGTCCAGTATGGATGAGCAGCCTTGATCAATATGGAGTCGTATTTGTTTTATTTTAACGGGTTTTTGACAGATTTTGACAATCCTTTGCCGTCACACGAAAGCTATTTGACTACTGCAAGTTCACATGCATAGAATCGTTACGCTGTGTAAGACATTATACATCAAACATACACACTTCTGCTGGTAAACCGGAATGTTATACCCTTTGACACAACCCCTTCATAGGAGTTAGCGGATGTAAAGTGTAATAAAAAAAAAAAAATACTCTTAAATGCACATGTACATATATATATAGATAATATATACTTAGATGTATGTGTATGTGTATGTATGTATATATATATATATATATATATAATTATATATAATATATATAATATAATATACGAGCGGTATCACACATACGCACACACATATATATATACATACACACACACACACACACATATATATATATATATATATGCGTGTGTGTGTGCGTGTGCGCGCGCGTGAATGCTTTTCTCAACACCAAAGTCTCATTTTTACATTTCTTTTAATTCCCATTACTGTTCTTCCAGCCGGTATGCGGAACCTTCCAAGGATTCCTTTATATGAACATTATTCAGCCAGCTATCAAGATGATTAAAGACACCTTTATCCCTCTTTCTTGCTTTCTTTCTATCTCAGCCAGTGGCGGCGCCTGACGATGATGAACAGAAGGCGCTGACGACGCACGTTCATCGAGGATGATTTCCGGTTACGCGCGAAGGCGCATCGTTGCCAATGTAGCGGAGCTTCACACATACGCCGATGCATTTACTACAAACTGTTTCCATGAATTCTAGTTGTCATAGCAATGCAATAATGATAAAATTGCTCTAATTTGTATACATACTACAAATAGATACGCTAATTTCACTTATTTCCACGGTTTTGTGTAAGTCTTATACCCCGTTTAGAGGGTAAACACATACCAATTGGCAACACTGCGAAGGAGGGCTCCAGAAAGGGGCGCGCCTCATTGACGCAATTCGGCATTTGGCACCGCGGTGCCAGACATCTGCTTCACGCACAGGCGTCTGATGCATTTACGCAAAAGCATGTGTGTGCAATTGTTCAATTACTGATGACTCATGTGCGTAGGAGGAGGGGAGAGAGAGTGTGAGTGAGAGATTTACGAGAAGATAACGGTAGACGAAGAAATACTACTGCTGACACTGTAATGAATGAATCTACGACTGCCATTTTGTAAGACAAACTACATGTACAACTTGAGCGTGTCTTTGAGTGAATACTACCCTACACCACTTCAACTTCTAATGATACCAGTGAAACAAAAACTATATTCATGAAGCTGATTAATTCACACAAATAAGTGTAAAGCGAAACAAGGCATTGCCGTTTCCACAATCACTCAGGAGCCTTTCTTGACAACACCACCGCTCCCAGTCACAACAGCAACCTCAGTGGAATGCAGTTCATCACCCACATAATAACATAAGTATAGGCCGTCTGGAACGTCAACCATTTGTTTGTTGATGCCAAGACTGACGTAAACAATAAACTGAAAGGGGAGGGATAACCAACGGGTAAATGACGCGAATAGTCGATAGAGAATTCCAAATTTGGAAAAAATCGGAAGGGAGAAGAAACAGCTGATATGAAAAACTATAAATAAAAGTGACGGCCCATCTGATTATTATTATTATAATTTGTAATAAAATGAAAATATATTGGGCGTGGCATAACGACCAATGAACGCTGATAAATGTAGACCAACGAATGCCTTGGAGACTTGAATAAAAACCGCCCCAAAACGCTGAGCCTATCCTCAGGCCTACCCAGAGATTTCAAGGCTGCCGAACAACCTATCACCTGTCACTCACGGAATACTCATCTTCAAGTTTTGGTTTTTTTTCTCTCTCATTTCGCTGTGGCTTATTATACGAAATAGGACAGGATTTTCGTCTGGGCATTTTATGTTTTACTGCGATGAAACAGAAATGGGTCAGGAGGGTCAGGATGCCCAAGACAAGCTCGGTCCTACCCGAGAGGTGAGACGATGACCTTTAACCCACCTCTTTGAAGCATGTTGGGCGAATCGCGAATATGGGTAATATATATATATATATATATATATATATATATATATATATATATATATATATATATACACATACATATAATCTCTGGAATTGCAACGTTATTCAAACTATAAACTGTAAATGGTCAACATGAATATGAAACAAAGTGCATGAATTTTCACCCATACAAAGAAATCT
>NC_061091.1:63028081-63040581 GCF_015104395.2 Macrobrachium nipponense
CTTTTTAAGAGCATATTGTTGACAACCAAACGGGAAATCACTCCTAAGGCGATGAAAGGCCGCCGTTTTAAGCGCGTATTGTTGAGACGAACTGTTTACCTGGTCAATGTGGCTTCAGAATGACTGAAAGGCTAAGAAATGTGGACATACGTACAATTAGTGATAAAAAGGTTTCGTGTAGGTGAAGGTGTTCGGTCATGTGGAAAGCGTGAATGATGTAGCATATATTACATATCTATGAGGTTTGACACACTGCTAATAAGCATTATTATTATTATTAATTTTTTTCTTCTTTTTTTCTTTTTTTCTTGTCAGAGTGCAAAAAGCTGGAAACGTGACAAAAATGTTCAGTACAGAGGTTCATTCGAAACTCAGCTTAAGAGATGTAGTAATGATCACTGGCTTTGTTCTTCTTCGGCCACTTGATGTTAGGGAAACAGCTTCATTTTAAACACAAACACACACACACACACATATATATATATAATATATATATATATAAATATATATATATAAATTGAAATTGCTAATAAATTACACTTATTGGAGCAAAGTTGCTTTATTAAATAGATTACTCTGTTTTGCAACAATGACCCAATACATCACGATTACTTATATCTGAATAATAATAATAATAATAATAATAATAATAATAATAATAATAATAATAACAATAATAATAATAATTTGATTGACAAAATCAAGAAGAAAATATCACTCACTGATGTAGCAATACCATGGGACACCAGAGTTGAAGAGAAAGAAAGGGAAAAAAATGGATAAGTATCAAGATCTGAAAACAGAAATAAGAAGGATATGGGATATGCCAGTGAAAATCGTACCCATAATCATAGGAGCACTAGGCACGATCCCAAGATCCCTGAAAAGGAATCTGGAAAAACTAGAGGCCGAAGTAGCTCCAGGACTCATGCAGAAGAGTGTGATCCTAGAAACGGCGCACATAGTAAGAAGAGTGATGGAATCCTAAGGAGGCAGGATGCAACCCGGAACCCCACACTATAAATACCATCCAGTCGAATTGGAGGACTGTGATAAACCGCCCCCCCCCCAAAAAAAAAAAAATAATAATAATAAAAATGAACTGAGGAAACTCTAGTATACTTAGTTCACACTAACCTCTCTCTCTCTCTCTCTCTCTCTCCTCTCTCTCTCTCTCTCTCTCTCTCTCTTTCTGTGTCAGAGCTAAGAAACCATGAGATCAATAAGTGCTGGCGGGGATCCTTGTGTGTGTGTGTGTGTGTGTGTGTGTGTGTGTGGGGGGGGGGGGGGTTTGTTTAACCTTGACTTTGAAATGGCTTGGCAATCAATGCCTCAGTGCTGTTGCTCATGTACACTGAGAAGGAGGCTATGGGCAATGTACTGGTCTCACACGGAGCCACAACGAACAACTGTACCCATACCCAATGAAGGTTGTTCAATCATACCCAAGATGTAAACAGACGACGTCGGTCATCTTCAAAGTTGGGACTCCATGATTTTCATAAGTCGCAATATGCAGCAGTTAATAACTATTTCCAATAGTATCATTACTGCTGTTAATTTGACTAGTATCACAATATATTAGTGCTTTTACTCTAAATGTTATTTTAAGATAAACAAGACAAAAATAAATATACCTTATGGGAAAGACCAGATAAAGAAGAGACATTGATAAATACATAAAAAAAGTATCTGTTTCATTTACACACTAACTGGATACAATCCAGAAAACTAATAGAGTTTAGCATGGCACCGTGAAATAGCGTTATACACCCTGTAGTCTTCTGCAGCTAGGTATAAATTAGTATACATACATATACATATATATTATATATATGTATATATATAAATGAGTGTTAAAAATGTTCTGTTACAACATAATTCCATCTAATAAATACCGCCTTTTCTGTAACTTTTCTCATTCATTGCCTACCTGAAGAGAGAGAGACACAGCAGTCTCTGAAATATAGTAGTACTTACTTTCTATATGATGGCGTTTTTATGGGCTCCTTTTATATATTATCATATATATAATATATATATATATATATATATATATATATATATATATACACACACAATTCGCTGACACAGATATATACACACCATAATAAAAAGGACAGTATTATAACAAGAAGGTCGAGACAGCATGTTTCTACCCAGTGGAAGTTCCGTAACCTCCACCAAATATCGTTGTTACACAGAAAAGAAACTATATATATTCACACTTCTGTGACTGTGAGGCCTCAAAGAAATATTCTTCAACGTGCATCAATTCGGAAAGGAAAATAATAAGAAGACGAAGTGAAGATTTCAAGGAGCCATGTAAAAAGGGTGGTGGTGTGTGTGTGTGTGTCTGTGTGAGCGGGGATGAGTCATAATGAAGTCTCGGAGCTAATGCAGTGACCGGGAGAGTTAGTTAGGAGAGAGAGAGAGAGAGAGAGAGAGAGAGAGAGAGAGAGAATTATCTCGAAGAGGTCTTCTCGTTCTGACTATCGTCTCCACCGATGTCTGAAAGTGTTTTTTGAACTTTGGAATATACATTTTGACGGAATAAACAATCACTTCAGGCGTTTGCCAACCAATCTCTCTCTCTCTCTCTCTCTCTCTCTCTCTCTCTCTCTCTCTCTCTCTCTCTCTCTCAGACACACCGTCTCCAGATGTTGATCTGAGTGACAGAGAGATAGAAAAGTATGTATATCTTTCTTTCACCTCCGTCAACTTTCACATTTCCGAGCGGACGACGACGGAAGGCAGATGAGCCCCTGAAATAGGGAAAGCAGAGACACGTTTAAACAGGCAAGAACCCCCCTCGACTACACGTGCCTGAGCACACGCACAACAGGCTGCCCGTGAAAAATTCAGAGCGCTGCGCCGAGAGAGAGGACACGCCTAAAAGATGAAAAAATATGGGTGATACGTCTATTTTTCTGTCAGTTCTGCTACGATGAAATATTTCTCTCTCTTTCGTTCATTTGTCTCCCCCTGGAAAAGGGAAAAAAAATGATGCGCGATGGGCAAATTTAATCAGTCGTTATTCCTCTTTTGCTTGAATAATATACGATGACATTTCGAATTCGCGCTACGGAGGCAAACGGAGGAAAAGGTCCCGTATAAGGGGAGGCAAATTTTATAGTGCGCATCTCGATGTTCTTCTATCTGCTGTGTCCACAATTGCCCGCGCGAAAGAAAAATGAAAGAACGATAACCTTATTTAGAAATATGAAAAGAGGACGATAATCTTTAGAAATAAAATGATTAAAGAAGGATAATCTACAGAAATAAAATGAATAAAGGCCGATAATCTAATTTAGAAACCCGTCCCATTGCCATCGACACACTAACGTCACCATTCACTGGCGAATACACTTACGTTCTCTTTACGCTGCGGGTTACGCTGCGCACATAACCCGTGCATACAGTATATTAAGGGCACTGATTCAACCCCCGTCCCCTCCCCCCTAACCCTCCTCCTCCCCCCCAATGAAAGCAGTAAGTGCGAATGTGTATAAGCGTCTATATAAGCATAAGACGTATACATAATAAGCGAGCGAGCATGTCAGCCGGGGCGACTCAATAATGCCTGAGTCACAATCTGTACAAGGCAGCCTACAAGGCGGGGATCCCGATGCCCTTCCCTCTACGAGACAAGGGAGGGCCCCTCAGGGCTCTACCCCTCACCCCACACCCAACCCCCAAAACCCCTCTTCGCTTGTACCGACTGCCTGCACGCGTTAATGCTCTATCATTTACGCATACTAGAATCCGGCAGGAGTGAAAGACAGACAGACAGACGGACGGAGAGCTGACGGACAACACGGGATGCAGGGAGGCGAAGGTGACAAGCTGTTATGTGAGGTTTAGGAAAAATGAGATATGAAAGGTACTGGATTCTGTAATTATGTAATTAAAGGAGGAGGCACTCGATCGGTTCGTTAAAAGTCGCGTTTTCTACCTCTGAATAATGAACAAACAAGGAGTTTTCAAAGTCTATAAAATGTAATTATTTTCATGTTCGATGTGAATGGCACCGATATAAACGGTAAATATCTAAACACACATTATATATATTATATATATATATATATATATATATATTAATATATATATTATATCATATATATATATATATATATGCAATTGTAATAGCCACCATGCCCTCTTAACTTCTTGAATTCGCTGCTCTTTTTAGGATACGCTTGTCACTCACTACAAAGCCTGAAGACTCAAATTCAAAGAAATTTGAAGAAGAATTTATGATGTCCGGTACCTGGAAACGAACCCAGGTCCCATAATCACGAAGAGGTCACGTTGCCGACCTGATCACGAGCAGGATAAAAGGCATCTTCCTCTCATACATACATATATATATATATATATATATATATATATATATATATATATTATATATATATATATATACCTGTCGTTTTCAGATATACTTAATTGAGCTGGAATAGACCCATCCTTACCATCGTAGGCAAGTGGCCAATCATTTTTATTGCTTTTTCAGGTTGAAATATATATGTAGAATCTACTGGTCATTTTTTTACCAGGCACATATGCAATTGCAAGAGGGCATTGTGGCTATTATAATTGCATATGTACCATACATAAAAAATAAAAACAGTAAATAACTAAAAACACACACACACTATACAATATATATATATATACTATATATATATATATATATATATATATATATATATATATATATATAGTTAGTCCCTACACGTACGAGATAGGTACGAGACATGACAGGAGAGGAGCTTGGAGGAGGTTCGGTGACAGCAACACTTTCCTCCGCACGGGAGACATGACACAGATCCTGCTTCTATTATTACCAAGAGCCCCTAACGAACTTCCACGCTCTGAAGGGGGCCCTCGTCTTACCCGAGAGCGTCCCACCTCACTGGCTGGAAGTTCCTCTGGATTGGGAAACCCTCCCTCGCCTCGGGAGGCGCCTTCCTTCAGGAATCTTCGGCTATTTATTTGTCAGGATGAATAACTGCCATGGCTGTGGTTTTCCTTCTCTGCTGCCCAGATCTGCTCGATCTCTCCCCTTCGCTCTGTTTTCCCTCGTGGCTTTTTCGTCATTGTAGCCTTTTTAAATTGTTCTTGTTTGTATGGTGTTTTTACGTTGCATGGAACCAGTGGCTATTCAGCAACGGGACCAACGGCTCGACGTGACTTCCGAATCACGTCGAGGGTGAACTTCTATCGCCAGAAATACACATCTCTGACCCCTCAGCGGAATGCCCGGGAATTGAACTCGCGGTCACCGAGGTGGCGGGCCAAGACCATACCGATCACGCCACTGAGGCGTTTTAGTCTTCTTAAAGAATAGTCATTGAAAAGGTAGTATGGTCGCTCTCCGTTTTTGTTCAACGTCATCTTTTCTTTTTAATGTTGAGCATTAAAACAGTTCAGAAAAGCGTGATGCTTTTGCTCTTTTAAGAAACGAAATAAACCTCATAAACCTGATTTGTTTGTTGTTCTTAAAAATTAAAATAAACAAAAAATGTGACGTGTCCGTTCTTTCTAAAAGTGCCCTCCAAGTCACCTTAGTCTAAAACCGGTGCGGACATGACAGACTGAATCAAATCTTGACATGAATATTCTAAACACTTTTTATATTAAGTTCTCCGTCATAAAACTGTCTAGATTTTAACTCGTCTTCAAACCTGATATTCTTACGGGGAGGAATCAACTTCACATTGATTTCTGAGACCAAGTGGTTTCAGCGCTTACATAAACATTCGCGGCTATGCACACAAATTCTTGAAAAACGTCTATTCAAGTGAACAAAAGGGAATTCCTTGTATATAAATACACCAAGAAATCATTGGCAAAGGATGTATTCTACTCGTATCTGCCGCTGGCCGAGTTAATGGTCTGTGTTCATAGATTATTTACCCGTTCAACAGTTCTAAAGGCAGCCGGGAATATGAAGGTTCCAGAGTATAATACTATGTTCTATCAGAATCGATGTACATAGAGCCGTCAGCTCACTGGTAATCATGCCACTTGTAAGAGCTTTACAGTCAGATTTTAAAATACTTGTAAAATGCTCGAGTGGGCGAGAACCTTGATTTTTATTCTTATAAACGCCAAGAAACCAACTCTGAAATCAAATAGAAATCCATTCCTTTGAATGATACGTGAAAGTTTTTTTATTACAATTATTTTTCAAGACATTTAAGATCTGTTGCATAATCTTGCTTTTGAGTTTAATTCTTTTTTATGACTAAGCACCTTACCATTTTCAATTTTTGGATAAGGACATCACACGAGTGTCAAAAACTTTTAAAATAATCACACACGAACCACATTTATGTTTTATCACGAAGTTTCTGTTGATTCGACGTCCCCAAAATAATAATAATAATAATAATAATAATAATAATAATAATAATAGAGTAACTTCCTGCTCACTGCACAAGAGGGTTAAGGAAAGTCAGTTGGAAGAAAGCGAATATAAACGGAGGTACAGTAAAAGGAATGAAAGAAGTTGCAGCTAGGGGCCGAAGGGAAGCTGGAAAGATCCTTAAGTCAAGCCTACATTACACAACACGAGGTGCACTGGCGGCACTAACCCCTTACGCCGGTAGATAATAATATCCATTTATTCCATCGACAGGGGACGGGGGGAAAGGGTAGGGGTAAGGGGAAGGGTAAGGGGGAAGGGGAAGGGGGGGGGGTTTCGGGGTTTTCAATCCTGCTCCCGTGTGCTTCCCGCATCAATAACTCGCTCAACATGGCATCAACGTGTCACTCCAGGTACTGATTCATTCATAACGTACACACGTACACACACGCACACAGACACACACCTACCTCACGCTACTAAATACGTCAAGTGGTGACCCTCTCACAATGTTACGTTTGTAACGACGTTCTATTTATCAGGTCGGCTCTCTCGTTCAAATGATTTATTTATTGTCGTTTGTTTTTATTCATCTTGATCCATTGTTTATTATTGTTGCCTTTTTTTTACTTTTTTACTCTGTGGAAGTATAAGAAAGGTCGTGAATTTTTGGATGTTTCTGGGATTGTGTATGAATAATAATAATAATAATAATAATAATAATAATAATAATAATAATAATAATAATAATAATAATATAGTTCCCGGTTCCTTTTCAGGGCTCTTGGGATTGTGCCTCCTAGTGTCCCTATGATTATGGGCATCTACAACTTCCACTGCATATCCCATGTTTCTTTTTATTTTCAGGTCTTGATACTCCTCAATTTTTTTCTCCTGCTTTCTCCTCTACTCTGGCATCCCATAATATTGCGTCATCGATGAGTGATACTTTCTTCTTGGTTTTGTCAATGAACGTCATGTCTGGTCCACTTGCGCGTATCATCCGATCTGTTCTGATATATAACGTAGTTCCAGAGGCAAGATGAAGCCCGGAACCCCACACTATAAAACAACCCAGTCGAATACCATGACTGTGATACACCCCAAAATAAACAAATAAATAAATAAATAAATAAATAAATAAACAAACAATAATAATAATAATAATAATAATAATAATAATAATAATAATAATAATAATAATAATAATAATAATGGAAAATGTTGTTAAGATATCCTTCAGTAAGTCCTTCGTCGTCTGGGATATTATGAAAATAAATAAATAAAGTGCAGATAATGTTAGGCTATTTGGACAGTACCTCTTTACAGCGATTCCGATTTGTCAAAAACTGAACCTCAAGAACAAGAAGATTTTTTAGCAAACCTTTAACTTGGACTTTGCTGAAACTGATACTGACATGGAACGGTATATAGAATTTAAGCCAAAGGCCTAACGCTGTGACCTCTCAGGTCATTCAGCGCTGAAAGGGAAATTGAGTGCAGAAAGGTTCGAAAGGTGTAACAGGAGGAACACCTCAAAGCAGCTGCTCTTTGAAACAATTGTTGGGACCGGGTGGATAGCAAGATGGTAGAAGGAGAATATGAATGAAGGTACAGTAAAAGGAATGAGAGGGGGTAAAACTGATTTTATTGTCCTTATAGGGATAATGGGACTTCTTTTGTGACGAGGTGGGAATACTATGATTATTCTCAAGGTACAAATTAACCCGCAACACAAACTCCCATAGAACATGATGCCATCAAGGAACGAAGGAGGTCACGGTAGGACATAATGATTCAAACGTGGTTCAACAACCATATAAACATAATATGTATACACAAACATCAATGTGAATAGGCGAATCTACAAGCTACTAGCGGCAGGTGGCTCTCCCGAGAACACTTGTATTAAGAGAGAAGCCTTTTAAACTTACGAAAAGACCGAGGAATGACAATTGACGAAACTGCTTTTTATTGCAACCTGATGACCTTCTTCTCTCGCTCTCCTCCAAATGATCCCTGGCAACAGAGTGGCCTTTCACTGACCTTTGGGGACAGTCTCCCTGGCCTTTGCAAGACATTTAGCAACGCCTCAGTGACTCCCGAAGCCACTCAAAACGCCCCCCAGGTGCAGCGTAGAAACAGACGGGAGGACCACCTTGGGGACATCTTTTTTATTTATTTTCTATTTATTTATTTATTTATTGTTTGTCTTTTTTTTTTGTAGCCCAGGCCAAATGGAGTCCCCAGGTACACAGACCGTGAAGAACCCAAAGCCAGTCTCAATAGAAAATTTTACAAAAAGGAGCCTGTTTCGGAAAAAAGGATTGCACACGTCCGGGACACGGGAAGCAAGAATATTGGTAGAATTCAGAGGCCTTCCAACGGACTGAGAGTCCTAAATTGTGCCGTCTGATGCTCACAGATTCCCAGAGAAAAAAATATCCACATAAGTCCTTTTTTAATTATGAAACATTTTTTCTACTTTATGTGCAATAATATTACATTATATATATATATATATCTATATATATATATATATATATATATATATATATATATATATATACATATATATTATATTATATATATATATATATATATATATATATATTATATATATATGTATATATATATATATATATATATATATATATTGTTTATAATACACACACATATATATATACGTGTATATATATATATATATACATTATGTTATATTATATATACACGCGTTTGTTGTATTGTGTCAGCATAAGGCTAACATCAAAACATTGAGGCCATTTCAAGGAAAACTACGCCGGAGTCATAAAAATGCCAAAACGATTACTATTACTCACACACACACAAACAGAACAGAAAACTGCGGCCGGAACAAACCGATATAATCAATCAATAGGGCGGTAAAGGAAAGCGCGCAAAGGTGATTTCCCCCCCGACCGAAATCTATCAGAACCCACCTGAGAACGAAGAGAGTCAGTCTCAGTCAGAAAGTTACTCAGTCGACTGATACCGGGATCTGATCCCCATTCCCAGAAGCGGCAAGAGAAGAGACGTGTTCATAACGCGTCCCTCCACGACGCAAAACAGCCCTGAATATGATATGCCAAGGTCTTTTAAATATATTCAAGAGTACATTTAAAGGACCTAGCGAAATACGAACTGCGGGATCGCGAGTGGCCGAAACGGGTAAAATTGAGAGGTGGATCCAGAGGCCGTAGATACTAAGATGCAGATTAGAGGATGAAGTCAAGATTAAGAATAAACTAATAATAAATATGAAGACTCAAAAAAACAGAATATTAGGTCTGAGATAAACTAATAAAATATTAGGACTTCGAGAAACTGATAAATTATTAAGACTTAAAAAACTAACAAAAAATTAGGTCTTAGAGAAACTGAAAATCATTAGGACTTAGGAAACTAAAAAAAAATTAGGACTTGGGGAAACTAATCAAGTATTAGGACTTGGGAACTAATTAAAACAGGACTCAGGGAAACTAATGAAATATCAAGACTTAAGAGAAACTTAATAAATATTAAGAATGGAGAAACTAATAAATTAGGATTTTAGGAAACTAATAAAATATTAGGACTTAATTAATGAACGCTAGAATGAAATTAGAGAAAGCTTAAAATGAGAAATTGTAAAACGTTGGTAGGACTGAGACGAGAAATAAGAGACTGCAATTGATACAATGAAGGTAAGACTGAGACTGGAAACGGAGTTAAGACTGAAACCGAAGAACCTTAATTAGACTGAAACTGGACATAACCAAATGACACTCGAGAAAGGACTGTAAGACTGACACTTAAGAAAATGAGGGTATGATCGTGACTGGAGAACTGTATGTCAGACTGAGAAAGTATATACGAACATATTACGATTGGAAAATGGATACAAGATTGTAAAGCTAAGATAAAGTAAGAATTAATAAAACCAAGGTAGGGTAGAGATTGCAAGAATAGATTTACACTCGAAAAAAAAAGGGGACGATTCACACTTGAGGAAAAGAGGCTACAGTGGAATTACAGGCAAGATAAGATACGATTAAGATTACGAGGAAGTCGGGAAGATTTGGACTGCAGAAATAATTAATCTTTGGATTGAAACTGAAAAAAAAGACTGAATTGGAGAAGCTAAATTGAAACTGGGAATCGAAAGTAAGACTGACAGTGACGGCACAATGATAAACAATGAATTTTCTACGATGGGGAGGAGAAGCTTGTCTTTTTAAAAGGCGAAACAGGGAGGGACGAGATTAAGGAATATAATGACAGCGAGACTGATTTATGAAGTCAGGGCTCGGAGAGTGACAATGACGTGAGATGGTGAGAATCCCTTACGGAGGTAGAACTCTAGATGAAAGTGATGCGTGAAGATGGTGATATCTAACTATGAAGGGGAGGCTCCGGCTGACAGTGACGTGTGTGTGTGTGTGTGTGTGAGACGATGCTGACGACCGAATTGATGACATTTAGGTGGGTCTAAGAGTCACCTTCATGATGACGTGAGGTGACAGTGACACGAGTGATGACGTTGTAATCAATTAACGAAAGTGAGGTTGTGGGTTAAATTGGATTTTCGAAATGACAGCAAAGATTTGGAAACCATTTGTTGTACTCTGGACTTAGGAAACCTGGACTCCTACAAGTACGAATGGGTTCCAGAATGGGGAGTATTTGAGAGTGATCTTATTGAGAATGTTGGAGGCTCATTTTGGGCTGATGACAATGACACCTAAGAAGTATAAAACATGGGTTATGAAGGTGACACCTGATCAAAGAAAGCATCACTTTGTGATTCAAATAATAATTCTCAGTGATAAAAATCGAAATTCTGAAGGACACGTTGACCTGTCACACCCATCCGATTCGATTCAGTTTTAGAAGACAATCTCAAAGACAAAGATTAAAAAACAATTGAAATGGCACTCTACCTAACTGAATGATGATGCACGGACCTTCAGCATAAATATTATTTTAAAAGAAAACTCGGAGACTAAATATGCTAATAGAGGTTTGAGGTTTTCACATTTTCGTAAAACGATACAACAGACCACGGAGCCTTTCAGCGCTGGGTTAGGTAACGCCTTTTAAAATTGGACTACATTCAGCCTTTCTGGATCGGTTTCGGATAAGCCTTTAAAAATTGGGCTACTACAGCCATTCTGGGTTGGTTTAGGTTAAGCCTTTTAAAATTGGGCTACATTCAGCCTTTCTGGGATGGATTAGATTAAGCCTTTTAAAACTGGGGTACATAGCCTTTCTGGCTATGGCTGGGTCATTTTTCTGAGTAAAAATCACCCTATTCTCTGTAACTGCCCCTTATCACCAGTCCCAAACTTCATGAGTCAAGGGGCCAAGTTTGACCTGGGTAACGAAAAAACGACAATTTTTCCAAATTAATAGAGAGAGAGAGAGAGAGAGAGAGAGAGACTTACCTTTGCTATCCCTTCCACCCCAATGGTTCACACAGACCCACTAGGCAGCACCCATTTAACTATTTACACCTCAACTTCGACTTGACTCAACCAACCTGCAATGAAAACAACGAAAGGTCATCAGCTGTCTGGGTAAGCTACAATCCATATAATTCATAATTTTCTTGCTTCACTCCACAGAAACGAAAAAAAAATATATTCCTGAAAAATTGACATATTCGTGCATATTGATGATTATAAGAATGTTTGTGTGTGTATATATAGTATATACTATGTATATATAAGTATATACTATAAGCTTATACATACAAACATACACATACACACGGACTCACAATGTCTAGAGGTTTTTCCAGAGCAAAGTAAATTCTATATATACAGGGTGTCAATAAAGTCCCAGTGCCATTACAAGTATTTATTAGTTGCAATGGTACTGGGACTTTATGGGCACCATGTATTTATGTATAAAGTAATATAAATAAATAAATAAATAAATAAATATATATATATATATATATATATATATATATATATATATATATATACAAGGTGAAAAGAAAGAAAACCGCTTGGCGCCTCACGAGAAACAAAGGAAAAGCGCTCAAATAACAAAAGACCGTCAATCGGCGATCTCAGCGTGGGGAGGATTCAGGAACCTTTTACGGCGAGTAGTAATCGAACGGCGG
>NC_061091.1:63045581-63080581 GCF_015104395.2 Macrobrachium nipponense
TCACAAGACTGTAAGGTCTAAAAAAAAAAAAAAAAAAAAAAAAAAAAAAAAAAAAAAAAAAAAAAAAAAAAAAAAATAATAATAATAATAATAATAAATAAGTAAAATAAAATAAAAATCGACCAGAAACCGCTTTAAATTTTCCCTCATAACTCATGCTTTTCCATTTTTTCATTCGCTTCCACAATTATGACTGCTGACATTTTCGGTGAAAAGATAAATAGAGCCATATGTCTGTTAACGTAGAACATTAGTACATTTTTCGAAGGGTGGTTCGAAAATGACCGATACCCTCCCCAAATGAATAATCATTGGGGAAGTATACAAAGCCTTCCTATAGCCAGAACTCCCACGGACATATGTATTCCACTAGGCCAGGCATCCGTACTTCACACTACCACTCCTTTTTTTCTATTCAGCAGAGCTTCTAGAAATAGGGAAAGTCACCTATTCCACTGGGACACGCAACCATAGTTCTCCGACCACGTCTTTTATTCAGAGGAACCTCTTGAGAGAGAGAAGGAGTCAACGTCCTAATGAAGGTCTTCCACGACAAGAAAGAATATAACTGCAATCCATCAAGAGGCAGGGCATTCATTCTGCATTTTTGGGTCTAAAAAAAGCCATTGGGTTCTTACTCCTACTGACCTCAGCGTGACTGGTCACCGTGAAGCACCTTCAAAACACGAAATCTGGTTCTAGAAGTCATACCTACAGTTTGTTTGTTTGTATGGTGCTTTTATGTACAAGGAACCAGTGGTTATTGAGCAACGGGACCAACGGGACCAACGGCTTAACGTGACTTCCGAACCACGTCGAGAGTGAACTTCTACCACCAGAAATAAACATCTCTCACACCTCGATGGAATTTAGGCCAGAGGCCAAGCGCTGGTACCTATGAGGTCATTCAGCGCATAAAGGAAAATTGAGTGGAAAGGTTTGAAAGGTGTTAACTGGAAGAAAGGCTCGTAGTTGCACTATGTAACAATTGTTAGGAGAGGGTGGACAGCAAGAAGGAAGAAAGAGAATACGAACGGAGGTACAGCATAAGAAACGAGAGAAGTTGCAACTAGGGGCAAAAGGGCCGCTGCAAAGACCCTTAAGCAATGCCTACAGTGGAGCCTTCCCGTGGGGCGGCCCACCTTTGTAACCAAGATCAATCGGCTTCGCATACCTGTCCCCGCTAATGACAGGCGTTCCTTTGACCTCGCAAGCACGCGTGGTCTACGTCAGCTGTGAGGATTACAAAACACCATCGATCATTTATTTACATTACTGGGGAGAGAGAGAGACACACAAAAGCGTGTTTGCTTGACATGTAAGTTTTGCGGGTAAAGGCGTTGGGTTTTTCGTGAGTGGTGGTCGGAACCTTTCAGAAAGCGTTTGAATATATGTATATATGGAATACTGACAAATATAAATAAATAAATGTATATCTTTATATATATATATATATATATTATATATATATATATATATATATGTATATATAATATATATTAAATTCATTCTTTATTTTTGCGATTGCTACCCAGGATTTTCATCCATCAATTTCCTTTTATTATTATTATGATTTTTTTTGCTAACCATGATTTTCATTTATCAATTTCCTTTTATTAATTATTTTTTATTTGCTAACCAGGATTTCCTTCTATCAATTCTTTTCAATTTCATTTTTTTATTTGGTTACCAGAATTTTCATCTATCTATTATTTGTATTGTTCTTTTATTTGCTGACGAAGATTTCCATTTATTAATTATTTTCAATTCTATCTCCTTTTTTATATTTGCTAGCCAGGATTTCCGTTTATCAGTTTAATTATATTATTAATTTTTTTTTTTGCTAACCAAGATTTCCATTTATTCATTATTTTCAATTCTACTATCTTTATTTTCTTATATTATTTGGTAGCCAGGGAGGGAGTCACTCTGGTGGGAAAAGGTGGCCATATGGAAGATTTAGAGTTTCTGAGATAAAAGCAGCTTTGGAGCTTTGTACCTCCGCTGCCACCATAAGGTTAAGGGGCACCTTCGTTCTGTTTCCATTCCTGGCATGTCGACGCACAATAAATCTGGCATGTTTGTGTGAACATTTATTGCGCATTCTCGCTTTCCTTTCATCTTTATCATTTTGTGTCACCGGATGAGAATTCTTTCACAGGATGCTTTTTTTTTTTTTTTTTTTTTTTTTGCCTTTTCTCGATGGATATCATTAGCTACTTATTCTCTCTTTGTGAAATTTGTTTAATTGTTTCATTGTGTTCCCTCTGTCTTTTTGCGTAACCTGATATATGTCTTGCTTCTGTAGTCCGTTTGATTATATCCATCTCTATTAAAATTATGAGACAATACACATAAAAATCATTTGCAATCTACCATCATGACTGATTCAACGCTAGGTTTACCCTTAGCGGGACTTGAAATGAACGTCCTCCCACTGCCTCCTGTTTGGTGCATTGATTGCCTAAAGTCTCATCTGACCCAGGGTTTCTTCAAATGCCCTTCCTCCACGGAAAAGTAGATCTTCCTACTTGACTTGTCAACTACTCTGACTTAGCTGCTTCTCACTCATTCTCATCACATGTACAAACCATCTCATAGTATGACGATGAAAGGTGATATTCCTATAAGGATAACAACAACAAAAAAAGATCTTGCGACATTTCCACGGGGGGAAAATACTTCCAATGGACTATCACGTCGCAATGCAAGATTCGATCCAAAACAGTTCCTAATCTGGCTTGATCTTGGTCGGGTGATCACCAAAGAACGCACAGGCGCGACTGCCAATCTTCCCCCTTATCATGAAGGCATGAATGGAGAAACAAATCCACAATTACGTATGGATACATTAATCTAGAAGTATATGTACCCATGCAATAACTGTGGATTTGTTCCTAGACTTCAAGACTCGTGGCACTATGAGTATTTCTTAATATACATGAATGCACAAACCCTCTCACAAAGATGGAGCTAAGAAACAAGAGGTAAGACTACATAAAAGGTCCTTCGAAGAAATCCTGAGACTATCCAACCGAAAGAGCTTCAACGATTACAGGAAACACTCCAGAACGAACAACAGAATTCCACATTCTGAAATTGAGTGACACGTAAGACTGCTGAAACCCGTTGACACTACAGTTGGTGACTTTCACACATTATTACCTGCCTGTATAGGCTCGCGAAGCCTACCAAAACGAATTGACATTTTGCGGCGTCGCCTCGGGGAGCAGAGAACCAGGACATGAATGCATGCAATTGGAACACTTTATTTATGCAATCCGCGTCCTGAAATAGCAAACACTACAGACTACATCAAAGAGAGAGTGATGTCACTGCGGGGACAAGGAGCTAGGGATGCAGGGAGGGGAAGACCTCCCATACTAGAAGATAGAGAGAATAGAGAGAGGAGCAGATAGAGGTAAGAGAGTAGTGTGAGAGCTCTTACTCTTTTAGACTAATACGAAAAGTCCTATCAACTGACCTCTGTTCAGTGCTGTTTTTTGGTTATCTGTCATTTCTGTTAGTCTGTTCTGTCATTTCTGTCAGTCTGTTATGCTCTGTTCTATCCCTTTCTGTCAGTCACTCTTGACCCTTTCTTTTTCTATTTGCCCTCTTCCAAGCCCTTCCGTATAAAGAAAGGTCAGTTTGGCCTATAAGGCAGTAATGCAAGACATGAGAGGAAGTGAGGGGAAGAAGGGAGGCATACGTAGAAGAGAGATGCTGGAGGAGGAGGAGGAGGAGGGATGGCGGAGGATAGGTAGGAGGCGGAGGAGGTAGGAGGGATGGAGGAAGAGAGGATGGGATGTTAGGGTGTTCCTACTGGAGCAAGGGGTCGTGGGGCGAAGGGTTAGGTTAAGCTGGAAGGAAAAGAGAGGGAGGCGGCCAAGGACATCAGAGAGAGAGAGAGAGAGAGAGAGAGAGTAGAGAGAAAGAGAGAGAGAGAGATGAGAGAACTCTCTCTCAAATAGGAGCGTTGATTGTGATGCAACCGTCACGAGAGAAGATGAGATGAAGAGTAGCGAGAGAGAGAGGAGCGTAGAGATGAGAGAAGAGAGAGAGAAGAGAGGACTCTTTCTGATACAGAGAGATTCCCTTGATGCAACCATGAGACGAAAGAGAAGTGAGAAGGAGAGAGAGAGCGATAACTGATGAATAAGGGAAGGGTGCATGCGCCGCGCCCTTGCCCCGGTGCGAGCATGCGCCCGATAGTTGCGCAAGAGCTTTCGAGTAATCGAGTGAAAGAGAGACAGAGAGAGAGAGAGAGCGTGACAGACCGTGATTGTGGGAGGAGTGAGCAAAAGGCGAGTTAGTGAATGAATGAAAATCTGGAGTAGTAAATGAGTAACGCAAGGAGCGATGCTCTACAGACTATTATCACTATTCCTTTGCCGATTAACAGCAGCAATAGTAGTAGTAAGGGTAATAGTAGTTAATAAGGTCATTTATGTTGGGTCAAAATAGTTTCGAGAGAAAAATAAATAAAAAACCCTGGAGGGGGGGGGGGGGGGGGGCAGGGGGGGTTGGGTGGGTGGCCTTAAGCCATACCTACCATCCCAAATTGCCAAACTAACTTATTAACATTAGGTGGTTTGTTAAACTACTACTACTACTACCTAACTAGCTCACTACTACTAATAAATAATAATAATAATTAAGAATAATAATAACTACTTTAGAACAGGCCACTACCCTCTCAGAAGGAACCATAGTTGACCTCATCTTGATGAGGAGAGGGGAGAGGAGAGAATAGAGAGAGACGAGAGAGAGAACGCAATTTAGTGTGACTTGATGGAGAGAAATGGTGCCCTACGCCCGCATGATACTTTACGTTTCCCACCGCATAAGGTCGTGGAATTAATTAATGTATATGAATGTTACTATTCAAACTCTCTGCACGAGACGATCGCACCCCCCGCCGCCCCCAACCCCCCCCCCAACCTCCCCCTTCCAAATCCCCCATTCCCAACTAACCGCCTAATAGGACGCACGCCTACCCCATAGAGCAATGAAAACTAAATGTAAAAACAGTCATTCAAAAACAAGCGCCCAATATAAGTTCAAGAAGACGTAGGGATTATGCAATACAACATAAGTAATTTAGTTATAACAATTTATATTTATTTAAGACAAACAAATTTGTGTATGCAATTATGATCTTCCCGTCCAATCGCGAAGGCCATGGCTATTTCGCAACAATACAAAACTTGAATACCCACTATTTTTTTTTTTTTTTTTTTTTTGGGTTTCTTTTTTTTAGGGGGGGGGGCATTTTGTTCAGGTCTTAAATAACCGAACCGAACTTCTTTGTTGTACAAGATATTTGATAAGGAAACACGCCTACCCTTTCCTTCTGATCCCTTTCTTATCTATATATATATGTATTATAATAATATATATATACTATATGATAATATAGTAAATTGACATGACCTGGGAATTACTTAGCACCACAGTCACAAAAATCTCCGGAAGTAAAGACTCCCGATAATGATCTGACTGGGAATTAAATCGGATAACTGACTGAGTGGGAGTTACACCCTATAACTGACTGAACAGGAATTACTTATGATAACTGGCTTAGCATTATTTCTGATAGCCAACTGACTTGGAAGTTAACTTATGATGAACTGAACTGACTTAGGCATTATTTTATATTTATAATGATCAACTGACTTGCAGGGGAATGACTTATGACCACTTGACCTGACTGGGAATCGACTTCCTGATAACCTGCTGGTTGGTCATTACTACTGATAATTGACTGGCTGAGAATTACTCCTAAATAGGTGATCTGTTGAATTGACGGTGCGCAAAATATAGTTTTGCTTGACTTTTGGTGAACCAAAACAAAAAAATTGATTTTTTTAATTTTTTGTTTGCGTCAGGTTGAGGATAATCTGCTTAAAACAGAAATAAATGACGACAAAAACGCAAATAAAATATACAGAATTCTTTACCTGGTTTAGAGCGATACCTTGCGATCCTATCAGGGCCACTAATCCTACTGGCAATGAAAACTAATCAAAACAATAAAAAAAGAAAAAAACTCTTTCAGAGCGGACTGCTCTTCGCGTTAATAAAAATGATGACACAATCCATTCGACACTTTAGGATTTGGAGAGATCCACACCGAATCAAATTATATGCGGTTTTAAAACACTACAATAAATCGCCAAATATTCGGATAACAAATGCAACGCGGAATATTGCATTCGGACAAAAGCAATAAAAAAAATGGCTGGGTTCTGGGGTTTTTAGAGACTAAATAAAATGACTGAGCGAGCTAAGACGCCTTCAGTGAACCTCCTCCTACTGACTTCGTCACATTGTTTGTAGGAAAATGAATGCAAAAAAAAAAGAAGCAAAAATTTATAATATTATATTTAATAATATATTGCTATATATATTCTTATTATATATTAATTAATATAGTCTATATTCTACTAACTATCTAAGTATATATATATATAATATATCTAATATATCAAATTCCTTATAATAAGCTCATTACACGTGATTTTGTTATACACGGAAACCGCCCCCCTCCAGGAAAGAAGCTGAAACACGGGGCTACATAAAATCGTAACCGGTGTCGGCTTTCTTGCCAGTGCCATTTCTTCAGAGGACCTGACACTGAGAGGTAGAAATTCATAATATAATGCTCGTCTAGTAACTCTCGTGATAACTATTACATCGGTCAAACTAACAGATTAAAACACTGGAAAAAGAGAGTAAAGGGAAGGGAATAAATTAATGCTTTGTTAAAAAACACCAGTTGAAAGAAAGACTAAATTTTCGTACCGGCGTTTTAGTGGAAGCCGATCATACAATAAATCCTTGGGTGCAGGAGCAAAAACACCATTTATTTATTTATTATTTTAGTTATAATAAACTCGGTACACTCATCTCAAAAGAAATAAGCAAGCAAGAGTTTGATTTTAAGGAAGTGACCTCAAAGACGGTTATAGGTAATTGGTTAACAAATTTGACCTTTCACTAAAAGTGGGTATGGATTCCCCCCTCCCTCCCCCCCCCCCCCCCCGTCCCCCCCGCCCCCTGCCAAAAACAAGCATCCTCCCTTCTAGGTGTGCGAATACTTGTTTTATAGGCCATTTGTATTTAATGTTCCTATTGTACTTGCCCTTGCTAGCATGAAATCCACAATAACACTATATTATATTATATATATATAATTGTATATATTATAATATACTTCATACTTATATCTATATAAATACGACACTGGTTCGGCAACAGTCCATCCATCACTGGGGGGGGGGCTGGGGCAAGTTTGGCAAATGATCAATAAGACAAAGGTCCAGACCCGCAATATGAAGAAGAAGAAGAAGAGGAGGAGGAGGAGGAAAAGAAAGCATACAAGAAGAGAGAGAGAGAGAGAGAGAGAGAAGAGCAAGAGGAAGAAAGAGAGGAGGAGGAGGAGGAAGCATAAAAAAAGACAGAGAGAGAGAGAGAGAGAGAGAGAGAGAGAGAGAAGAGGAAGAAAAAGAAGAGGAGGAGGAAAAGAAACCATAAAAAGATAGAGAGAAGAGGAAGAGGAAGAAAAAGAAGAAGAAAAAGAGGAGGAGGATTATGGAGGAGAGGAAAAAGAAATCATAAAGGAGAGAGAGAGAGACGAGTAGAGATGCTAGTATAAGAGTAGAGAGAGAGAGTAGAGAGTATAGGAATAAGGAAAACGGAAAAGGGAAAAGAAAGAAGAAGTAGGAGGCGGCGGAAGAGGGAGGAAAAGAAACAAGCATAATAAAGAAAAAGAGAGAGTAAGAAAGGAAGAGGAAAAGTAAAACGGTGAAGGAAATGGAAAAGAAAAAGAAGAGGGGGAGAAGGAGGAGGAGGAGGAGGAGGAGGAGGAGGAGGAAAAGAACGCTTTGTTGAGAGGACATAATATTATTCTGAAAGCAAAGGTTGCGAAACAGTTCCTCAGATGAGTCACGTCGCCCCTCATGAGAAAATAACAACACGGATCCACCATCGTCAAGAGCCAGGTGTCTGTCATCCTGACGTCACACTAAATATAATATGGCCTCCTGTAACGAATACATACATACATACATACTCGTTTCAAAAACTCACTTTAACAAAAATAAAGTCTTATATAAAACAAAGGCCGAATTTAAAATAAAAAATGGAGGTGAAATGGCGTTTGGAAATACTGAGTTAATTATATATACTTATTATAATATATATCTATATTATATTATATATAGTATGATATAATACACTCTTTATATATATATGGAATTATAGATATTATATAATATGGTTTATATATCTAATTTATACATTATATATTATTCCATACATAACAAAATACATACAATACATTACATAACACATACATACATACCATACTGACTATCTACATATATATATTAATAGTATATCTATTAATAAGCTCCTCAAAAAGACAAAGAGCACAAAAGATCTATAAACCCCAACTAATAAAAAAATTATTTTTGTTGTCTTCAATTGAAATGAAATAAATAAAAAATGAAAACAGAACGCGCAAATAAAAAAGGGGCAAGTAATAGGGAATTGTTAAAATTGAATAGTTTGGACAAATTTACAATAAACAAATAAGTTAATTAAAACAACAATAAAAAATAAACTGGGGCATTGGAACCAATTCAACGATCCATGACTAATAATTTTACATACTTGCAGCTCAAATAGGTATCCAATCTAAATTCGACTGTCTGGAATAAACAAACAAATTAATTTTCCAGCTTCCATATTCAACCAATTTACCCTTTACAGTCTGAATAAATAATTCAGATTCCTCCTTTGACAATTTACTTTCTCCTGCTTCAATATCTCACTATGTAAAGTAGTCTAACTGTTATGTCCCTAATTTAATCTGCTTCTGGCTTAAATAATTAACTAAATTACTGCCTTCTGAGTAGCTAATTGGCCAATGTTGAAATAACTTATCCCACTTAGATATTTACATGGTTAAATATTTGACCAGTGTTGCAATAACTAATCACTCTTCGGTATTTACATGGTTAGCTAATTGAACAATGTTTCTAATAAAACATTAATCAATACTACTTAGATACTTTAAGATAACTTACAAGGTTCAGCTAATTGGACCAATGTTCGCATAAACTAACGAAAACCTACTCCCTGCTTTTTAAAATCACTAGGTCTATCTTATTTTCCATGCGCTAAAACAGTATTTAAAAAGAATTTATTCATTGATTTTAACCAATTCGTCTTTGTCACGTCACTGTCATATACTACAATAAATATCTATTTTTTTCAGGTGTATCATTAACTCATTCACGCTCTCCCAGCTTAAGTAATTAAAATTTCTTTGTTTCTTTCTCAAAAAAAAAAAAAAAAAACAAACATATTACCTAACTTGTCTTCTTGTTTCACATATAATTAAAACATTTACTTATCTGCTAAATCAACTAATAATATTCCTCCCCGCTTGCATAATGAACCTATTTCATTTTTCCTGCTCAAATAATCGAGTACAGCGTTTTGTTGCTGGCATTACCCCGCGAACTTACAATCACGATAAAAAGTATAAAATAATTACAAAAAATTAAAAACAAAAATAAAAGCAAAAGGAAACAATTATCCTCATACGATCCTGGTAATAAATAAGATGAGAATAAAAGGAGAGAAGGGGGGTGACAGGGAATGGAAAGAAAAAACATGCATAGGAATTTATGAATAATGCAAAATGTCAATTGTAAAATAATAAATAAATAACCAAAACGCTGGATGGCACAGGGGGATAAGAGTGGAAAGGGGTCCTCTCTCTCTTCTCTCTCCTCGTGTGCTTATCGTCATCATCATCTCTCTCTCCTCACCTTCTCATCTCTCTCTCTCCTGTCTTCGTGCATTCAATCGAAAATAAAACATTTCCACTGAAAAATTAGCGATGAATGATGACCCATTACTGGGGGGGGGGGGGGATGGGGGGTGGGGGATGGGGAATACTACACACAGTGAAGGGGGAGGTGGTATTGAGAGAGAGGGGGAGGGTAAGGGGAAGGGGGAGGGGGTGTTGAGGACAAAGTGTCCAACATACGGAAGCCTTTGTGGTCTTCGCTGCTTCTGCATGAAATCTTCTAAAGTTGGTTTGATTCGGTGACATTTGCCCAAGAGGATGATTAACTACTAACTGTCTAAACTACTACTTACTCACTATACTACTAATACTAACTACTGCTTTGCTTGCTACTACTTACGACTATAGAATAATAACTACTAATAATAATAAAATATTTGCAATTAGTATTGTGGATAAAAATTTATTGTCAATTACTATTCCACGGTAGCAGATGGTAATAAAAGATTCACAGAAGCCATAATAAATAAATAAATAATAGCATTTGTTTATTAGTATTTACCGAATTTTTACGAAATTTCTTCGGTGAAAATAATACTATGACACCAAAATCAAGACATACAGGAAAATGACGAGAACCAAAATGGATAATAATAAGTAATAATAACTAATAATAATAATAATAATAATAATAATAATAATAAATAATAAATAGTTTTCTACCTTTTGCCCAAAAAATAAACTTTGCGTTTCCATATATATTACCGTATATCAATAAAAAAATTATATAATATGGTGATTTATATGATGTATGATATATAATTATATATATATATATATATATATATATATATATATACTATAGAAGAGAGAGAGAGTAGAGGAGAGAGAGAGACGAGGAGAGAGAGAGAGGACATACAACCTACAAGGATAACGATGAGTCAAGCCACGCCATAATGCAGGCTGGAGAATGCAGGAAGGAGAGAGAGAGGGAGAGGATGAGAGAGAGTAGGAGAGAGAGAGAGGAGACGAGGAGAGAAGAGGGAAGCAATCGTCGAAACAAGGAAATGACTTATTAGATAGAGTAGGGCGGGAGACGTGAGTCAGGATTCGGAGAAGAAGTCCCCTGACATAAAGTCTAAGGAAGGAAGAGGAGTGCTGCTTCATAGAAATATAGAAATAGCTTTCCCATATATATTATATCAGGATGATATATCTTGATATGATTCTAACTTATCTATATCTAACTATGTTATATTTATCTATTTCTTTATATTATACATACATACATATCCCACACACAAACACACCACACCACACACACCCACAATATAATATATATATTATAGAGAGAGAGAGAGAGGGAAGATGAGAGAGAGAGGAGGAGAGCGAGAGAGAGACAGAGCGAGAAGATTACCATTGAAGATTCGATAACGGTTTTCCAATACATAGAATATTATCGATAATGGTCAATAGCTGGACCACTGGAAAATAAGACGATCGATCCATAAAGTGGATTCCACTGAATGTAGAATAATGACCAAAGCGCAAGTCTACAGGCAATTGCAGAAAACCCAGAAATACCGTGGCGTTCTTAAATTAATACACAGGATCCACTAAAAGGGCCTCGGTTCCTAATATTAATAAAAACTAGTAATTTGTAAGGTTTCTGATTTAAAAATAATGGCTAATTTCAAACCGCGTTTATTTTGTCATAGAAGTTTCTCTCTTCTTCTTATTAACTGACTTTTCTTTCTTTCTTCTGGAGATCAAATTTGGCTTTTCTAGAACGGCCAAATTTTTTTTGGGAAAAAAGGATTCATGGCAAAAAAAAACGTTGTAATCTATCAAAATTTATTGAATTGTTAATACGAAATGCAGCATACAAATTGCATTTTTAGCATAATTATATTCAATTTGACAAATATTTCCGACCGTTTTTTTTACATGAATCGCCTCCCCCAATTTGGCGTTGTAATAGCCCTTTTATTTGAGTAGCAGTGAAAAAGAGTCAGTAATTTAGGGAGAATAGGGAAAAATACTTCTATACAAAAGAAACGCGGCTGGAAATAGCAATTATTTCCAATAAAATACCTGAATAAAAAAGGTCTTCTTCCAGCATATAATAATAATATAAAATAAATAAAATAATAATGAATAATAATAACAACAATAATAATAATAATAATAATAATAATCAATAAATCAATTAATAATAATAATAAAGTAATAATAATAATATGACATTTTATCCGTTCATCATTCATTGCCCATTCAAAATTAATCCACGCATACTATTGACCTCTGAAAAATTTTGTTTATTTTCATAAATTGTATAGGAGTTGATTTATATGGTTTTTAGGCATCTAATACCCAAAGGCACTGGGCGGGAACTAAGGAAGCCATTTTCCAGCGCCTGCTGAAACGGCAAATTTGACAGTGAATAAGGTTTGAAAGGTGGTTGTAACAGGAAGAAAGTCCTCTCAGTTTGCACGATAAATCAATTGCTACTAGGAAAAGGTGGAAAGAAAAGTTTGGAAGAAAGGTTAATATGGAAAGGAAGGTACAGTAAAAGGAATGAAAAGTAGTTGCCGAGCTAAGGGGCCGAAGGGCTGCGCTGCAAAGAACCTTAATAGGTAATGTCCTACATTATGCACCACACATGAGGTACATTGACTGGCATCTACCCCCCTACGGGGAGGGTTATTTTCATAAAGTGAAAGAACAAAGAAATCTGAATTTTATTTTCATATGCAATGTACGAAATTTTTTTATTTTTCAACTATGTAAATAAAAAAAATAAAATATCTATTTGCGTGTAAAAAAAAAAAATCTGGCAGTACCTTATTGCGTTATCAGGGAGAGGAAAAATTAAAGGAACTTATTGTGATAATCCAGTGTAAAAACAAAGGAAGAAACGTTACTTGAAATAATCAGGAAAAAAAATGGAGAACACCTTGATTGATAATCAGGAATAAAAAGGAGAACTTATTGATAACCAGGGTAAAAAAAGAACTTAGTTTAGATAATCAGAAAAAAAAGAACTTATTGATTATAATAATCAGTGCAAAACAATAAGAGAACAGTACTCATAATCAGGAAAAGAGAAAAAAGAAAACTTATTGATAAGCAGTTAAGTAAGCCCTATACACACATGCCCACACGACTAACGACGGGATTTTTAGAAATAAAACAGACTCCCGTTCATTTGACTGAGTCGTCCGCGATAGAGAAAAAGATAAAAGGTCAATAAACCGAACTTTGATGCTGCCTCGTAAAAAAAATCCTTGAACAAAATAAGTTTAACGGCAATATATATATTATTATATAGTAATATCTATATATATATAGTTATATTAATATATATACTAGTATAGCGGGGTCACGTCGGTACCACGCAACGGTAGTCTGCGCAGTCGCAGCAGTGAATGTTTGTAGTGCGTGCGTGCGTGTAGTGTGTGTGTGGTTGTGTGTTGTGTTAATAGTACGGCGCGCATGCGCGCGTCGGGGGCTGCGGAGATTCTAGTGAGTGCGGTGCTTGTCCAAAGCCTTTTTGCCGTGCGGCGGTATGAGTTTGTTTTGTGTGAGAGAGAGGAGGAGAGGATAGAGAGAGAGAAGAGAGTTTTGGTGCTCCTATAAACGTACCACACAACGAGAGATAGATGTAGGGGGGCTAAAGAGACGGAATGCGGGTGCAAAAGGAGAGGGAGAGGGTGAGATCATGGCGCAAGAAGAAGCCATTATCCGGGATCGGCGGAGAGAGTGAGAGAGAGAGAGAGAGAGAGAGATAGAGAGAGAGAGAGGAGAGTAGCGAGAGAGGCCAAAACCAAACTAAAAAAAAAAAAAAAAAAAAAAGAAAAAAAAAAAAATAAAAAGTAAAAAAGGGAAAAGGGGAAAAAGGGAAAAATAACCCAAAAACTGCAATGAGAGAGGTAGAGACTCATTGCCTTCACCGGAAACTCGAAGTGAATAATGTGAGCGAGATACATGAATGGAAAAACCTGATTCTGCTACATTCGTTTCTTCAATTCCCCGGTGGGAGAGAAAGAGAAACATGGTGGCTGGGAGGAGGAGGAGGAGGAGGAGGAGGAGGAGGAGGGAGGAGGAGGAGGATAGGGAGGTGGGGTGGAAAGAGCTTCTACGGTGTGGGGGGGAGGGGGTACTTCCTAGGGTTGAGGATAAACACTCTGGAACCTCAAATAACAGGAAAAAAGAATCATCCTCACCATAACTGACGTACTGATAGGTAAGCAACGTCTCTAATCATACTCAAAGACTGACTGACCCAGGAAGTGTGACAGATGCTTAAGACTTTTGAAAAGGGAAGAGCAGTGTGTGTGTTGTAGGATAACAGTATGACCCTCAAGAAAGGGGAATTATGGTAGGTTTGGGTGGGTCTCGAACATGGAGTGAAACTATACCAAATGAACTTTACCGGAAGAATAAGGAAATTCTCATCATTATGACAGCAAGATAAAACAGAAGACTGAGAGGACAGGGGGCAAGGAAGAGAGAAACCTTCACAGAAGAACAGTGTGGTAGAGGAGGAAGTATGAAGGGAAGGTCAGAATAATAAAAGAATAACAACATTCAACGAGAAAATCAATAAAGGCGTAGGCAGTAACTGAAATACTGATAGAAAAAATAAGGCATGTTGACAGAGGGGCCACTATACAGACACAAATAACAGAGGGTTTGATAGGTGACGACCAACGTACATCTATACCAAGGAATAGTTGCATCGAATCCTTATCCAAAAGGACCCGCTGAGGTCTGGAAGGTTGGCACCTGGGGCCACCCTATCTATGGGGGAAATAATAATAATAAGCGGAGTAACCGAAACCTATTCCAGTACAGAGGAAGACGTGGGAAGAACAACGTCGTTTCAGACGACGGGTGAGAAATGCATCGATACAGGAAGGTGGAGAGAGAGAGAGAGAGAGAGAGAGAGAGAGAGAGAGAGAGGAAACAAAGGGGGTGCACGACGAACAGAAAAGGGACAGGTCAGTGAAGGCTTGGTAGAAGAACAGTATGTGGAGGACAAGAATAACCCACGAGGATAAAGTAAAGGAAGAGATCAGAAGGGATTCAGCAACATAATAATAATAATAATAATAATAATAATAATAATAATAATAATAATAATAATAATAAAAATAACAGCCCACTGAAATAGTGACGCCATTGATATGAATTAACAAGGGAACAAGAGTAGATTTAATAACAACAACAACAGAACGACATAATAAATGAGACACATGACTGAGTACTTGACAGAGGAAGAGCAGTGTTTAGTTCAACAGGGAGTGGCGCACAATTTGTGCTCATTGTGCAAAGAGAAAAAGCCCCATGCGACATGCACAGATTTATTTAGTGCTTACAGAATGGACAGATGCAATGAGATGCTAATGCATATGTCACCTGTATCAGAGAAGGTTTATAATTTAATAATGGGAATAGGTGATCAAGCCAACGTAAAGTCAGGGGGGGGAAGGGGGGGGGGGGGGGGGGCAATCCGGTACTGGTGCAAGTTTGAGGGATATAAAGCAAATTTTTGAATGAAATTTGCAATGGCTGCTGCCTGCAGACAAAAGCATGTAACTGGCAGCGAGGAGAAGCTGCGTAAACTGACAGAACTCCAACGAATTTGTCTAAGAATATTTGCATGTTTATTATTATTACTATCATTATTATTATTATTATTATTTATTTCCGTAGATGAAACCTATTTACAAGGAACAAGTTACCCAGGGGCCACTGACTTGAAACTCAAGCTTCCAAAGAATGTTGGTTGCAACCTCCAACCGCAGAACCCACACGGCAGCAGGAACTGACCATGATACAGAGCCAGAGCGGGTTCGCGTCTCTCCGGCCGCGCGAACCCGCAATATCTGAGAGTGGCATTTCACGACACTAACCACCATACCAGAGGACCATCATACAAAGAAAATGGAAGCCAGAAAGATTGGGCGAACTACGTTAACATCTGACAGCAGGAGAGTGGAGACAGACGACTCACAAAGGCATTTCCTCGAGTAAATTTTAAAAGAAAATGTTGCAATAAAAAGTGGAAGAACAGACGCAGCTGACTCATGAGCGACACTTGAACGAGTAAATGTTACGATAAAGGTAGAATGAAATGCAGATGAATAATATATAGTCGGTCAGGCATAACACACACAGACAGCTCTGCTCAAGGTCTGGCATAGTATGTGTCACGTGAAGCAATGCCTAAAGAATAAGGACGTATTACACAGGTCATTCTCCTTTACACCAAAGGCCAAGTGTTGGGACCTATGTGGTCATTCAGCGCTGAAAGGAAAACTGAGAGTAAAGGAGGTTTTAAAGGTTAATAGGAGTGAAGCTTCGCAGCTGCACTATGAACCCATTGTTAGAAGTAGGTGGAACGTAAGATGTTAGAGAAAGAATATGAACGGAGGTTTAGTTAAAGGAATGAAAGGAGTTGCAGCTAGGGGCCGAAGAGACGCTATCTACAGTGCACTGCGTGAGGTGCACTGATGGCACTAACACCCCTAAAGGGGTAGAAAGTGAAATGTGTAAAAAATAACTAAGCGTCCTCGTAGCAATAGCTATCAACGTCGAATGGACGAAATAAGTAGACATAACTGAATGATGCATCAACAAAGGTATCTGATGAAATGACAGAGCAGAGGTCAGCAGTGGTTTGGTCACACAGGCAAGATATAATTTGGTGGAAAGGTAAGGGTGGGGGGGAGGTTAGTTATGGCCTAACAGATGACAGAAAAGTCAAGACGAACTGGTCTTACTTTTTACAAAGTCTAGGAGTGACCGTGTGATAGCGTAGAAAAATAGCGAAGAACGTGGTAAATGTAATGTTTCTGCAGATCTATGAATCGTCTGGTAGTGTGGATCAACTCAGTACACAGGATTCACCTTGATTCTAAAGTTAGAAGATAATTATGACAAGGGTGGTTATGTTTTCCTCTGAAACCATTTCTTTGAACGAAAACTGCGTATTTGCTTATCAATAAATGGCGAGAAGTAAATAAAATCCCTGTACGACAGACCTTAAAAAAAATTGGGCAAATTTCTCTAACATGCACCCACTAACAGCTAAGTTCGTTCCTAGGTTCTAGTGTCCCAATTAAGAGAAGTATAAAGAAGAATCTCTCGCTATACCCTCACTATAGGACGTCTCTCTCTCTCTCTCTCTCTCTCTCTCTCTCTCTCTCTCTCTCTCTCTCTCTCATTAACCAAAAGATGAGTTTGTCTTTTGTCTGCCTTCATAAGGATCCGACTCAACTAATAGTTGCTCAATATCAAAATATGCATCAGACATACTATTCATAAATGCTGTACCTATGGGCCACTCAAGCAAAATGTGCAAGTCACTTTTCACTGTAAAATTCGTTCTAACCTTTTCCATTTGCTGTGGTTTAAAAGGTCAAATTTCGGCACAAGTGTCAACAACAACAACAACAACAACAACAATAATAATAATAATAATAATAATAATAATAATAATAATAATAATAATAATAATAATAATAATAATAATAATAATAATAATAATAAGGTAGACCTTCGCAGTAACGTGAACTGCTGAGTCAGCAAAATCTACGAAGTAAGACGTCAATTCCCCACTCTTACACACACGGAAAATGAGAGGCATATTTCGTAAAAATCCACAAAAATCACCGAGTGTTGTCCAATGCCTTCTGACATTTGCATTACCAAACCACCTTAGATTTTATTATCTAATCAATATGACACTGAAGACACTTATTATATATAACACAACAAGGACTTCAAGTCAGTATCTGAAAGGCCGATATGAATCGTACAACCCAACAACCCGTCAATCATTCACGGTCGCCAATCCGTAAATAAAAAGCTTGGTTGAATAATAACAAAGCACACAAATAAAATAAACAAGACGTGAAAACACCGCACTCTTACTCATATTACCCGTTGCTTCATTCACTTTTTTTTTAAAGAATATTTCTTTGAACAGAGGTTCATTTTTTCATGTGGTCTTCCATTCGTCAAGGCGTCTTTCACTCGTCCATTCAAACAGTTCTTCATTTTTTCACAGTCTCTGTCACTCGGCATTCACTGCTGCTTCATTTTTCACGGCATCTCTCACTGCTGCCTCGAGATAAACACTTGATCAATCTGATTATTCGTTTTTTCACACCGACGTTCACTCAATCGAGATGTCTCGTGGATGAAATCGCCTGACAGCAGTGAAATTAAAGGCTTATTTGAGTTGGTTCTGGGCAAGGATGCTAGTGTAGGATTCTACTAATAAATAAATAAATAAATAAATAAGTAAATAAATCACAATTCCTGGGTAGCAGAAATCGTAATACATAATTGGGGATATGATTAAACATTTCTCTCTCTGGGCAGAGTAAGATAACTAAGTTTTTTTTATATATATTATTAAGGTCTACACGCGTGTGAGATTAGACCAAGGTCTTGAAATGAAATAAAAAACTTTAATGTAGAATCTATTAGAGAGAGAGAGAGAGCGAGAGAGGAGAGAAGGAGAGAGGGAATGGAGAGAGAGAGAGCAGAGATAGAGAGAGAGAGAGAGAGAGAGAGAGAGAGAGAGAGAGAGAGAGAGAGAGAGAGAGAGAGAGAGTAAACATGATGTAGTACATGAAAAACCGCTTCGGGAGGAAAGAAATCGATACGGGTGCAGCCAATAAAATATATGTAAATGTAGGTCTAGTCGCAAACTAAAGCCTATATCAACATTACTTATAATATATATATATATATATATATATATATATATATATATATATATATATATATATAACACGATCTCAGCAATTTACTTTTTCGTAGCATGTCACACGAACTCAAGGAAACACTCGAGAACAATAATACACACATACACACGTACATATACACAGAGCCGAAGAATAAATGCATACATGTCTATATGAACACCGAAGACAAAAGGTATGGCATAAAAATATTCTTTAGTTCATTCAAAAATATTCTTTAGTCTATTTAACAATATGCTTAAGCCCATTTAAAATAAGTCTGTAATCCATTTGAAAATATCCTTCAGTCGATTTCAAAACCAAAGACCACGTATTACTATATACTAATAAAAATACTTAGACCCATCATTTTGTACACGCACAAACTACCCTTACCCGCCACAAATCAGCACATTCTTTCCATGTCCACAGCTACACCTAAAGTACAATAATATCTTCCATTACCATCATTCGCACACAAACACACACACGCAACCACAAACACCCGCAGAAACAAACCTACTACTACACCTGCACACCAAGTTACTCACCCGATGAGTGAGTGAGTCTACTACGAGAGGTGGGAACGGAATGCCGTGGCCGGGTGACTGCATGTGTAAATACGTCGGGCTTGTATTACGATTGTGTGTACTACAGCGGCATAAGTGCTTTGGTTAGTCCTCCCGCGGAAAGAGAGAGAGAGAGAGAGAGAGAGAGAGAGAGAGAGAGAGAGAGAGTGGGGGGACAGAGGGAGAGGGAGCAAAAGGGTGAAAGGAGGGGAGAGAGCCTGGGGGTAACGGACCCCCCTCCCACTCTCCCTTCCCGGGTGAAGAAGACAATCTCTCTCTCTCTCTCTCTCTCTCTCTCTCTCTCTCTCTCTCTCTCGTGCTGATAATCATTTTACCGTAAGCGCTTTAATCACTTCTAAAGATTGGGTTTTTAAAGTCAGACGTGGAAGAAGTCGACATGGACGTGTGTGTGTGGTGTGTGTGTGTAAGTCTCTTCCCCTCGGTAGGATGTGTGGATCGGACAAAGAGTGTCACTGTTTTTAGTGCCACTCACAACCACAACCTGCAAACGAGAGAGAGAGAGAGAGAGAGAGAGAGAGAGAGAGAGAGAGAGAGAGAGAATTTCTCACATTTACAATGAAGAACCAAGCTAGGCTAGCGATACCGACTCTCACGACAAAGAGCAACAAAGGTCAAGGTCGTAAAATTCTTACTACTACTACTACTACGACTACGACTACTACTACTACTACTACAGACACTTGACACTTAGTTACAGCAATGAGACTATATCTTCGGTTCCGTTCTAAGAGAGAGAGAGAGAGAGAGAGAGAGAGAGAGAGAGAGAGAGAGAGAGAGAGAGAGAGAATATTCGTGCAATTACTGGTGCTATAGTAAGACACTCGACACTATGTTAAATCACTGGCGATATTACCGGCACTTAAGGCTTGATCTTTTTCCTGTCTTCACAACGAGAGAGAGAGAGAGAAGAGAGAGAGAGAGACTCAATACCATTCTGACGAAGGGCATACCTGGTCAGGAGGGCGGCGGGGGCTTGTGCCTTCTGACGATACGTCGTGGAGGAGGTGATGACGACGATGACAATGACTTTAGTCGAAGGCGAAAACACTGACAGTGAATGAGGTGAGGTTTCCGTTTGTGTGCGTGCGTGCGTGCGTGCGCGCAGTGTAATTCTGTTGATGGTGAGGGCCCGGCCCTACACACACCACACTTGCCCGTTTCGGTGGCGATAAGAGAGCGGGGCGTCGCGATAGTGATAGCAGAAAGCAGTTTCAAGTGTAGTAGTACTATTAGTAGTAGTACTATTAAAGGAATTCCATCTAAGTGAGGTATTACGCTGACAAGTGTGTTTGTGTGTGTGTCTGTTTTTTAAAGGAGATTTTAAGCCTGAATTTCGGATTAAAATTAATATTTCACTATGGCCAAGTGTACTATGTTATTTTTCTTTTTTTATATAATACTGTTCAGGTGTAGTATGAGGGATGGATGTATAGGAAACAAAGAGCTTCGTTTATGGACTGGGCTTTTTAGCTTGTAGTGGCGACTATTTGCCCACACCGATAGTCTCCGAGTAGTAAGATAGTATTGGTGGTGTGTTATAGGTGGGCGTGTATGTTCAGCCCCGCCACTAGCCACTAGAGCCCGGTTACTACTACTCACACCGTCTCCACCTCCTGTGCACCACCCTTCTATTCAACCTCCCCCTCACCCCTCACCCGGCAAAAGGCACCCCTCACTCACCTCCCCTTCCCCTTCCCCTCCCGCCTCTCTCTCCTCCTACTCCTCCAACATTCTCTCCCTCTCTCTCTCATTTACTCCACGGCACCCTCCAATAGGGGGTAGGACTAGGCTTCCCCAATGGGTTCCCTCCCTCACTCACCCTGCTGTTGCTGCTGGTGCCTCTGCTGCTGCTGCTGCTGCTCTCTCTCTCTCTCTCTCTCTCTCTCTCTCTCTCTCTCTCTCTCTCTCTCTCATTTACTCAACAGCCCCCTCCCGGGAAAACTACCCCCAACGCTACAAATGTACGTACATACGTACGCAGAGAGAGAGAGAGAGAGAGAGAGAGATCCTAAATTGCACCTCCTCTTTTTCATTGTGCCCCTTACCAGGGGCTCAGGCCAAACCCCTTCCTTACCCAGTACCCAAAAAACAAAGCAGCAAAGCTTTCTAGTTCCTTGTAATCTTTAGTAAACTCAAGTAGAGAAGCCTTCATTGACCACACTTGTAAGATAGAACTATGACTAAATCAATAAATTGGCGTCGCGGGGTTTTTCAGAGAGAGAGAGAGAGAGAGAGAGAGCCGCAGGGCGCATGCGCAATCCCGCCACCGCCAAACCCGCCAGCCTCTCATTGACACAGCCGGGGACACTCGCATCAACAATTTCTCTGGACTTGGTTCGAAAGTCAGTGTGCAGACGGTGCTCCCGCCGAACGCTACATTCAGACGAGGGACGAGACGCTGCGAAAAAGCGCGCGGAAACCAGAGCAACGTAAAGTGTCCGAGATGAGTTGGGGTGGAGGCCATAAGGCTCAGAGTATCTCGGCGAGGCAAGCGTCGGAAGGCCCTTATGGAGGAGGCAAAGGCGGCCAGCACACACACGCGATCAATAGCGTAGCCTAGAGAGAGTATGAATGTTGTACTCTAAACTTACTACGTATCCCCCATTCTCCCCCTCCCCCTCTTTCTCTCTCGATATCCCCCACCCCCTTCTCTCTCTCTCTCCCTCCAGACCAGCAAAACCAAAGTAGGGAGGGAGATGGGGGATATCATGGAGAGAAAGGGGGTCTACTATCGGCCTAGCCTTCTTAAACCGAACCCACCCCCTCCTCCCATCGGGGACACACAGACATACTAACGCACACTTGCCTTCCAATTTGTACAATACCTTCAAAAGATGATCTTGACAATCGATAAGCCATAAAAACGTCACTTCACACTGTATTGACAGATTAGACGATTTATAAAAAACAAAATACTGTTACTCAATTTCTTGAGACAGGTGAAACAACCATAGGCGCAAAAAGCTTTCACAAGATTTGCAGCTTCCTTCATCAAAGGTGCATCAACCCCCTTGCAACCACACTGCGCCACTCACCTCTATCTTACCACTGTAATCTTGGATGTTACAGCCCTTCCTTCACTGCAATCTATCCAGCTCTTGCTATGTCTTCCTCCTCTTCTGCCTCCTAAGCATCCCGATTTTTTTTTTCTTGCTAACCTCTCGTTCTCCATTTTTCTGAATGACTAAACCATCTCAAAACACTGGTTTATCCTTTCATCAATACTAACCAATCTGCCACTTCTCAATTTCTCAATCCACATATACTGTAAAATACTGTTCTTTTTAACAGGCTTCAAATTGTTTCTCCCATTCACATTTAACATATGAAATCAAAATACTTCAATTCCATAAAGTAGAATTGGCTCAGCAATTTCTTGATATATTCCCACCTTGATTTTCATAAACATTGTAAGTCTACCAGACCTCTTGTACATGACCAGCTACCTTTGCTGCTTTACCAGTTTTCTCATTCCATTCATTATACCAGCTTCTACACACCTATGCAAATTAACAGCTTACGTTCAAACATAAACAATATCGACTGCTCAATCTTCATGGTTTTCATTTTCCTTGTAAACCTCTGCAGTAGTTTCTGAAGTTTATGACGTCAGATGCGCTTTGAAGAATTAATATCATTATATAAATAACCGATAAAATATTACCACCCAATAACTGCCTTGAAAGGGGCAGTTCATTATCCTACTCCAACGTGTATTTGTGTTGTAGCATATAGGAAGTAAAATTTTTATGTTTAAAAGATAGAAGGTTCAATGTTTTTTTAGCAGATAGTTCACACCTTTTTTTTTTTGCAGATACGAAGTTCAATTTTTTCTTTTTAGCAGACAGGATATTCAATTTAAGATCATTATAGCAACTAGGATAGACCGAGTTATCCAAATAACAGTTATCATAATCATCGCTTGCTACGCAGAGGACTTCTGTGACACTGTGCCACTCAAGTCTTTCCGAAGTCAAATTTCTGTTCATACTTGGCCGGACGGTGCCAAATTTCCGTTCATACATGGCCGGGCATTGTCAAATTTCCGTTCAGACTTGGCCGGGCAGTATCAAATTTCTGTTCAGACTTGGCCAGACGGTGACAAATTTCCGTTCGGACTTTGCCAGATGGTGTCTAATTTCCGTTCAAACTTGGCTGGACGGTGACAGATTTCCCTTCAGACTTGGCCAGACGGTGTCAAATTTCCTTTCAGACATTGCCAGAAGGTGTCAAATTTCCTTTCAGACATGGCTGGACGGTGTCAAATTTCCTTTCACACATGGCCGGACTGTGTCAAATGTCCTTTCAGACATGGCCAGACGGTGTCGAATTTCCTTTCAGACATGGCTAGACGGTGTCAAATTTCCTTTCGAACATGGCCAGACGGTGACAAATTTCCTTACAGACATTGCCGGACGGTGTCAAATTTCCTTTCAGACATGGCCGGACGGTGCCAAATTTTCTTTCAGACATGGCCAGACGGTGCCAAATTTTCATTCAGACTTGGCCGGACGTGTCAAATTTCCGTTCAAACTTGGCCGGACAGTGTCAAATTTCCATTCAGACTAAGCCGGGCGGTGTCAAATTTCTGTTCAGACTTGGCCGGGCGGTGCCAAATTTCCTTTCAGACATGGCTGGAAGGTGTCAAATTTCCGTTCAGACTTGGCCAGGTGATTCAAATTTCTGTTCAGACTTGGCCGGAGGGTAACACATTTCCTTTCAGACTTGGCCGGACAGTGTCAAATTTTCGTTCAGACTTGGCTGGCTGGTGAGAAATTTCCCTTCAGACTTGGCCAGATGGTGTCAAATTTCTGTTCAGACTTGGCCGGACCATGACAAATTTCTGTTCAGACTTGGCCGGACGGTGTCAAATTTCCATTCAGACATGGCTGGACGGTGACAAATTTCCGTTCAGACATGGCTGGACAATGTCAAATTTCCGTTCAGACATGGCCAGATGGTGCCAAATTTCCATTCAAACTTGGCCGGACGGTGTCAAATTTCCGTTCAGACTTGGCCAGATGGTGAAAAATTTCCGTTCCGACATGGCTGGACAGTGTCAAATTTCCTTTCAGACATGGCCAGACTGTGCCAAATCTCCTTTCAGACATGGCCGGACGGTGTCAAATTTCCTTTCAGACATGGCTGGACGGTGTCAAATTCCCTTTCAGACTTGGCCAGACGGTGTCAAATTTCTGTTCAGACATGGTCAGACGGTGCCAAATTTCCGTTCAGACATAGCCAGACGATGCCAAATTTCCATTCAGACTTGGCCGGACGGTGCCAAATTCCCTTTCAGACATGGCCGGACGGTGCCAAATTTCTGTTCAGACATGGCCGGACAGTGTCAAATTTCCTTTCAGATATGCCTGGACAGTGCCAAATTTCCTTTCAGACATGGCCAGACGGTGGCAAAGTTCCTTTCAGACATGGCCAGACAGTGCCAAATTTCCTTTCAGACATGGCCGGACAGTGCCAAATTTCCGTTCATGCTTGGCCGGTTGGTGTAAAATTTCCGGTCAGACTTGGCCGGACAGTGCCAAATTTTGTTTCAGACATTGCCAGACAGTGTCAAATTTCCGTTCAGACTTGGCCGGACGGTGCCAAATTTCCGTTCAGACTTAGCTGGAAGGTGACAAATTTCCGTTCAGACATGACCGGGCGGAGTCAAATTACCGTTCAGACTTGGCTGGACGGTGACAAATTTCCCTTCAGGCTTGGCTTGACAATGTCAAATTTCCGTTCAGACTTGGCCGGACGGTGCCAAATTTCCGTTCAGACATGGCTGGACTGTGCCAAATTTCCATTCAGACATGGCCGGACGGTGCCAAATGTCCGTCCATACTTGTCCTGATGGTGTCAAATTTCCATTCAGACATGGCTGGACGGTGCCAAATTTCCATTCAGACATGGCCAGACAGTGACGGTGCCAAATTTATGTTCAGACATGAGCGTTTCCTCTCCATCAAATGAAATCACATTTACAATATCATCATTCTTCGTTTGACAAATCCTCAAAAGTGAAGTAAAATATGATTGCAGTAAAAGTGCATTGCTGTCAAACTTCTCAGTTCCAGAGGTCCTTTGTTCCTCATTGTTGGACTGTGGAACAGCTTCCCTGAACTTCAAAAATTCAAGAGTAGATACAATGCATCACTACTCTAATGCTATTCTCCTTGCAATTTAATCATTTACTTACATCTTTATTTATCTATTTAGCTAATATTTCTCATTCGTCTGTTTTTCTAATGACTGACCTCTTCTGTATTTCCCTTTACCTTCTGTTATTTCTTTCGAACGAACACCATATTCTTCTGAAGCCTGAATTTTAAGTCAGTGGCCCTACGGTGGGCTTGTTCCACATGAATAGGGTCCATCTTCTAAATACGATTAATAATTATAATTGGGACAAACTCTACATCACGAGAAATCATTATATGTTCTACAGGGTCCACAATAATATAATTGTTCAGAGTGATTTCAAGTGTTCTAGTTTAGATGATTTTTTTTTTATTCTAAAGATTTATACGTGTATTTTCATGTAATTTTGTTGGGCCATATTGAAAAACCTTTAACTTTAATAACTGTATATGTTGTGGTCAATAAACTTCTATCTATTATTCTATCTATCCTGAATCGTGAGAAAAACATTTTTTTAAAAAATAGTGCATATTCGACAATTTGCTAAAACACGGACTCAGATAAAACAAAGGCATAGTTTTGGACAGACATAGTTATACAGTCCTTGAATCCAATGAGAAAGGAATTACGTAGTATGATATCTAGGGAAACAGGCATTGATTGATTGACTGATTCTGACCACCAAAACTGGCGTCTTATGTAGGTTATTGAAGCCGCTGAAAATTACTTGGAAAAATCATCCACTGTACACATTTGATTTGATTTATATATATATATATAATATATATATATATATATATATATATATATATATAATATATATATATATATATATATATATATATATATATATATATATATATATATAATATATATATATATATATATATATTACATAATATATATATATACATATATATTATATATATATATATATATATATATAATACATATACATATAATATATATATATATATATATATAATATATATATATATATATATATATATATATATATTCGGCATTATGCCAAGCACTGGGGCAACAAAGGCCATTCAGCGTTGAAACGGAAATTGATTGTAAAAGATTTGAAAGGTGTAACAGAAGGAAAACCTCAAAGCAGTTGCATTATGAAACAATTGTTAGGGGAGGGTGGACAGTAAGATGGAAGAGAGAGAATACGAAAGGAGGTAGAGTGAAAGGAATGAAAGTAGTTGCAGCAAGGGGCCAAAGGAACGCTGCACAGAACCTCACGTTATGCCTACATGGCACCGAATGAGGTGCACTGACAGCGCTACCACCGCTACGGGGTCCACTGTACACATAGCAGGTACCGATTCAACGGACAGGGGCCATTTAATGAAAAGTCATTTGCAGCTACGGAATTGAGCTTAGCTATTATTATTATTATCAATAATATCAAAATAGTTCAACCAGACCACTGAGCTGATTAACGGCTCTCATAAGCCTGGCCCGAAGGATAAAAATGAAATGGCGTACCACGTCCAAGCCACAGGCCAAGCACTGGGACTACTTGATAATACAAAAATGAAAATTTAAAAATAGATAAGGAAAAAGGCATATGCTTCCACACTAGACTACACCCACACATCAAATACATTTAATTACGTTTCCATCTTCACAAAAAAAATCAAATCAAACTTAGAATAAGTTAATATCTCTTCAATTCGGACTTTTATTTACTTATTTATTTATTTATTTATTAAATTCCCCGTGGGTTTTTGTATACTCCTAAATTACTTCATGTTTCATCAAATATTTTACTATTCCTCGTAAATACGAAATTTGGACAACTGAAAATGTCGTAGACTCTGATAAACTTACGACAATGGCCAATTTCCATAAGTCAATTGTGGTGAGTCGCAAAATGAGTTGAGTAGTGAACCTGACTATAGTAGATTCACATCAACTGCGCATCAGGTGTCTAGGGCAGTTCCCTTACGACGCTCCTGACTGGCTGTTGATAAGCCAACGACAGGGCTGGAAACTCATTCTCTCGAGAGAGTTCTCATAGGCAGGATGCATGTTCCTCCTCTCCTGAGGGATACGTCTTTCAAGAGTATCCCTCAGGAGAGGAGGAACATACATCCTGCCTATGTAAACTCTCGAGAGATAATGAGAGTTTCCAGCCCTGTCATTGGCTTATCAACAGCCAATCAAGAGCGTCGTTAAGGGACTGCCCTAGACATCAGATGCACGGTTGATGCGACTCTACTATAGTCACCTCATCTCAGAGACAGACGCTGAGGATCAAACACAGCGCAGCCTCCTCCCTTATCGACTGGAAACGGCACCTGTTCAAAAATTTAAGATTCGGTGGCCTCTTAACGTCTAGATTTCTCAAACTTTTAGTATTCTGTAACAGAAAACTACTGAGATGGCTGTTTGTCTGTCCGTCCGCACTTTTTCTGTCCGCCCTCACATCTTCAAAACTACTGAGGCTAGAGGGCTGCAAATTGGTATGTAGATCATCCACCCTCCAACCATTAAACACACCTAATTGCAGCCCTCTAGTCTCAGTCGTTTTTTGTTTTATGCAAGGTTTAAAATTAGCCAGGATCGTGTGTCTAGCATCCATGCCGTGGGTGAAAGTTTCATGGGCCGTGGCTGACGGATTCATACAGCATCATAGGCTGTAGAGAAAACTCGATTGCGCCAATTAACTTCGGCGCATTTTTTACTTGTTTAATGTTTAATATATATATATATATATATATATATATATATATATATATATATATATATACTACATACATACATACGTACATATGGCAATTCTCAGGAAAGACAGGATATCTAAATCTTTATCTTTTTACCCCTGGCAAAAAAAAAAAAAAAATCCCTCTCAATCTCTCTCCAAAATGGAAAAAAAAAATGGGTAGTTTAGTCATTTTCAATCTTTTAGCCCAACATATAAAACAGCGTAAAAGCTTTCTCTCTCTCTCTCTCTCTCTCTCTCTCTCTCTCTCTCTCTACCTCTCTCTCTCTCTTAAAAAAAACACATTTACAAATTGTTTGAACTTTCATCCCCCATAGCTAGCACCAGGCAAAGAGCCCCCCCCCCCCTCTCTCTCTCTCTCTCTCTCTCTCTCTCTCTCTCTCTCTCTCTCTCTCTCTCTCTCTCTCTCTGGCGAAAGCAAATCAATCAAAACCATGCAAACATCATCACAGCTTTTGGCTGTCATTATCGATCGTGGCGTTAGTTACGCATGTTCCCGACAACCGACGGTTCTCTCTCTCTCTCTCTCTCTATCTCTCTCTCTCTCTCTCTCTCTCTCTCCCTTTTTCCTTCGTCAACATACAGGCGAGATCGATAGACCATGTGCTATTGCTTGCCGTCACCTATGGCATCAATTCACACATACTTCAACAAAAGTTCCTAAATATATATATATATATATATATATCATATATATATATATATATATATATATATATATATAGAGAGAGAGAGAGAGAGAGAGAGAGAGAGAGAGAGAGAGAGAGAGAGAGAGAGAACGCACGCATTATTATATAACTATTCCCGAGGTAGAGTGAATTTGATATTAAACTACAGCTTTAGCTTAATGTTTTTGAATAAAAAACAAAAGTCACGGTGTCGTGATAAAAATAAAAATTCATATATATATATATATATATATATATATACATATACATATATATATATACACACACACACATATATATATATATATATATATATATATATATATATATATATATAGAGAGAGAGAGAGAGAGAGAGAGAGAGAGAGAGAGAGAGAGAGAGAGACCTTACAGACCTTACATCTTGTTCGGGTTGCCCCAGGTCCCTCAGTGTGAGGCACCTCTAATGTCTACCAGAGAGTTGCTAGTACATCTTCCGGTATATTTTGCATCTTCCAATCTTGGATGGTCTGGGATGCAGTTTAGATATTTGTCGAGCTTATTTTCTTAAACACATCTACGCTCAGTCCTGATATATTCCTCAGATGAGCTGGCAACGCATTGAATAGACGCTGCATTATCGATGCTGGTGTGTAGTGGATTAATGTCATGTGTGCTTTCCTTATTTTTCCTGGTATAGTTTTGGGCACTATTAATCTACCTCTGCTTGCTCTTTCTGATATTTTTAGTTCCATGATATTTTCTGCTGTTCCTTCTATCTGTTTCCATGCCTAAATTATCATGTAGCGTTCTCTTCTCCTTTCTAGACTATATAATTTTAAGAATTGTAGTCTTTCCCCAGTAGTCAAGGTCTTTAAACTTCTTCTATTCTAGCTGTAAAGGACCTTTGTACACTCTCTATTTGTGCAATATCCTTTTGATAGTGTGGGTACCATATCATATTGCAATATTCAAGTGGACTACGAACATGTTTTATAAAGCATAATCATGTGTTCAGCTTTTCTTGTTTTGAAGTGCCGTAACAACATTCCCATTTTTGCTTTACATTTTGCCAACAGAGTTGCTATTTGATCATTGCATAACTGTTTCCTATTCATCATCACACCAAGGTCTTTAACTGCTTCCTTATTGTGATTGTCTCATTATTAGGTCCCTTATATGCATATAGCTTTCTTTCTCTGTCTCCATAATTTATTGATTCAAATTTATCAGAGTAAATACCATCCTCCATTTACCTCTGCCCAATCATAGAGTTTGTTAAGGTCTCTTTGTAGAGCGTTCCTATCTTCATCACAAGTAATTTCTCTACTTATTATTCTTGTGTCATCTGCGAAAACTACTCACTACCGAATCCTTAACATTATTGTCTATGTCTTCAATCATAATAACAAACAGTATTGCAGCTAACACCGTACCTTGCGGCACACCGGATATTACCTTGGCTTCATCCGATTTCTCGTCGTTTGCAATAACTATCTGTTTTCTGTTGTGTAAAAATTCTTTTAACCATCTTCCTACTTTATCCACGATATTGTGTTTTCTAATTTTCTTCGCTAATATATATGGTCTACTTTGTCAAAAGTTTTTGCAAAGTCTAAATAAACCACATCTGTTTCATTTCCGCTTTTCATATTTTTGAATATGTTCTCACGGTGGACTAACAGTTGGGTTTGTGTACTTTTTCCGGGTACGAAACCATGTTGTCCTTTATTAAACAAATTATTTTTTATTAAATGTTTCATAATATTTTTCTTCATTACCCTTTCATACACTTTCATAATATGTGATGTTAGACTCACAGGCCTATAATTACTTGCCTCTAGTCTTGATCCACTTTTGAAAGTAGTGGTAAATATATGCTAATTTGTGCTCATCATAAATCTTGCCTGTATCTACACTTTGTCTTAATAATATTGCAAGTGGCTTTGCGATAGAATGAACTACTTTCTTTAACAAAATAGCAGGAATTCCATCAGGCCCTGCAGCAGCTCCATTTTTAATTTCATTAATTAGCCTGCACAATATCAGCTTCATTAATATCTATGTCAGCTAAATATTCACTATTTTCATCCCTTACTTCTATATCATTATCTTCATTATCTATTCTAGGGGTGAATTCTCTCTTATATCGTTCTGCCAGTATGTTGCAAATTTCCTTTTTTTCATTCGTTAAATCCCTCCCTTCAATTCTTAGAGGGCCTATTTCTATTCTTCTTTTATTCATCTTCTTCGCAAATATGAGTATAATAGTTTTGGGATTTTGCTTGATATTTAATAGGGTTTTTTCTTCCAAGTCCCGTTTTTCATTTTCTTTTGATTGTATAAAATCCTTTTTTTTGTTTGCATTTTCTATCTTACTTTTTAGTTCTATAACTTTCCATGCATTTTTTTTTTTTTTGCTAGACCTTTTTTCCACTTTCTGATTTTCTGGAACAAGATCCTTCTGTCTCTTGGTATGCATGACTGATGTTTACTTTTCTTCTTCGGTATATATTTATCCACTATTTTCTCTAATATTTTATATAATATCTCCGTATTTACCTTTGTCATCACTTACGAAAATATTATCCAATCTTTGTTTAATTCTTCATTTATTTCTGACCATTTTATATTTTTACTGTAGAAGTTGTATTTTCCATATCTTCCCACTTTTTCATTTCTTGCTTATCTGTTTTCACTTGCTTTGGAATGGACTGTTAATCTATGACATTATGGTCTGAAATACTCGCATTATAAACTATTATTTCTTTAACATAATTCATCTCGTTCACAAATACTAGGTCTAAAAGTATTTTCCTTTCTTGTTGGCAGGTGATTTATTTGTTGAATGTTGATCTAGTAGCATATCTAATAGCTTTTTCGAATTTCCTCTTATCTTCTGCACTACTATTACTCTTTTCTTTTTTTATATGTATAAGTACATCCACAATCTCCTATTCGTTCTTTCCAGTCTACGAAAGGAAAGTTGAAGTCTCCAGATAGGAGAATAGTCCAGTCCTTGTGATTTCTACATATATCATCCAATTTACTGATTGATTTACTGATAAAAGTTGATCTGGCGTCACAACTGCAAAGACACGGGTGCCGCAAATAAATTATTATAATCAGCATTCACGAAAATAGTATGATAAAAAAAAATAAACAGTTCTAGTCCCTGCAACAAAACATTTAGCAGGGAATCAAAACCTTAGATATCTGGTGTCGGCACCTAGGTCATCATCGCCAAGTTTAAACGCACTAAACAATTAAAGTCTAACGTATATGAAAAATTTTCGATTTTTTATTTGATTTACATAGATTTTTGGCATTATGCCAAGCACTGGGGCACCTAATGCCATTCAGCGCTGAAACGGAAATTGAAAGTAAAAGGTTTGAAAGGTGTAACAGGAGGAAAACCTCTAATCAGAATATGAACGGTGTTACAGTAAAAGGAATGAAAGTAGTTGCAGCTAGGGGCCGAAGGGACGCTCCAAAGAACCTTAAGAAATGCCTACATTGCACCAAATGAGGTGCACTGACGGCACTACCCCCCTACGGAGTGTATTTGAACTTGCCATCTTCACTGCAAGCCTCGGACTCTGCAACATATTCGGTTCATTAGTCATCAAATTTCTCACGAGTTATTTACATTACACAAGACCTACGTCAAGTATTAACTAAAGTAAATCTTTCGTATCAGCCCTACGAGAAGTAAGAATGTCAACTCACTCTCTAAATGTTAACGATAGATTGGAAAGAGACCCTCTTTTCAACACAGCGTTAAAAATGATTGGTGTACTCGTATTTGCTGAGTTTAACTTGTAGTATGTTTTTTTATTGTCTTCTTAACTGCTATTTTCGAAGTAACGGCAAGAAATACGTAATCAAGATGGCTGATGAGCCTTACTACAGTATAAATTCAGATGGATCAACCATAACTATGAAATCTGTAACAAATCTGACATTTGAGCCGAATCAAATAAACAAAACTCCATGTTAATCAAAATTCATTTACAATACACGAAAATAGATGTGGGTCTTGAATCCAAAACTCAGAAACTGTATGATCCATGCTCCATAAAAGCTACAGCTCTTCTATAGCGTAAGATCTTGGATTTCTCTTAAAGCTTCCTTGTTCCAATATTCCCATAGTCTAGCATCTTGATCCCACCCTACTCCTTCCCCCTGTTTCCTCTGGGCTAGAGAAAGACATTATGGTGGCTGATCCCCAATTACAAATAGGAAAGAACTGTAATAAAACTAAGAAAAAACACTTTCAAATTCATTCAGCGCGTTTTCTGACATTCATACGCACATAGTAACAACACAAACACACAAACATCAAACTAAACATAAAAAACGCGCTTGCGCAAACGGGAGTTTTATCCGGGTTTTCATTTCTGCTTTATCGTTACGTCGTAGCGTCGGGTGTGTGTGTGTGTGTGTGTGTGAAGCGACCGCGAGGATCTCCCCCAAACGAGGGTTAAATGATTGCACTTAAAGCTACTCTTTTTGTCACATGCACCGCTGTATTTGTTACGCCTCCCACTGCACTGTTAATGACGCAATAATTACGAGGGGCTGCTTGCTTCCGTATGCACGTGCAGAGTTAGAAACGCCAAAACTTTGCGAATCAATTTAGCACATTAAGGGGCGTTCACTGTCTAAATATAAATGTAAGTGAATAAATTTATTATGCACTGGGTGTAAGTGTATATTAAAAGAAGAAATTACAATTTTCTTTTTATTAAATAAAAAAATCTTTTCGGACTGTTACTCAGCTCGAGTCTCTCTGCCCCACTCTCTCAGTCTTGTGAGAGAGAGAGAGAGAGAGAGAGAGAGAGAGAGAGAGAGAGAGAGAGAGAGAGAGCAGAGAGAGAGAGAGGGGGGGGGGGGGGGGCGGGGGGGGGAATAGCACTTCCTCTCCATAAAATCGAGGGCTCAAACGCAACAGAGGGACAGGAAAACCTTCTACAAAAAGAAGTCATAGATACACGACCTGGCAGGTGGGGAGACAACGGCTGTAAGAAGACGATTTGAAATACAAAACGTCCAGATATAAAAAAAAAAAAAAAAAAAAAAAAAAAAAAGGGGGGAACGAAAGAAGGGGTGGAGCGAAATTCAGACGTGACTGAATAGAACAGAATATAGAACTGCCAAAGGCCAAGCGCTGGGGCCTATGAGATCATTCAGCGTTGAAATTGATAGCAAAAAAAGGTTTAAAAGGCGTAACAGGAGGAAAACCTCAAAGCAGTTGCACTATGAATCCATTGTCATTCCCAGGAGAGGGTGGAATATGAAATAGAAAAGAATATGAACGGAGTTACAGTAAAAGGAATGAAAGGATTGCAATTAGGGACGCTGCAAAGAACCATAAGTAATGCCTACAGTGCACCGCATGAGGTGCACTAACGCAACTAGCCACCTATGGGGGCAGAGGTGACTGAGAACTTCCCAAGTTCCTGAAAGCTGAAATTGGAGCAAACTGAAGATAAAGAAGTTGGACAGCTCGGTATGCAGAGACAGAGGGACGAGTAAAAGGCGGAAGGCAACACAGCTGGTAAACTTACGTGCTCTTGTCAAGAACCCTCGGTAAAGTTTGATTACAGTGCTCCATGCACAGTACCCAAGACAAGCACATGATTCAGAAGAGGTTCCTCTTTGTGCTCGTTTTTGCATGCAGGGAAACGGAAATAAAAGTGCGCGCGCGTGTGTGTATATATATATAATATATATATAATATACTATATATATATATATATATATATATATATACTATATATATATAAAAATTTATAAATACACACACACACATAGCCAAGCGATTTTTCATTATTTTCCTTCGTGGCAAAAACCTTTATTTATACATAGCATCACGTTTGTTCTATATACTTCGTGATCAAGTTATTGATATATATATAGATATATATATCTATATATAGATATCTATATATACAATTATATATAATTATATCTATATTATATATTAAACACACACACACACAATATACACCCACGCACGAAGGTTTTGACCAAACCCATACAACTCGGCCCCCCTTAAAAATAAAAAAATAAAATATAAAATAAAAAAATCCCGGACAGTCAGTCCGATTCAGCAATAGCAATTATCATCGTATTGCAGGAAAAAATAAATTCCCCCTATCGCCACTCCCCTCTTCCTCTGTTGCCATGGCAACATCACACACCTTATGCACTATGTGCCAAAATTCTCTCTCTCTCTCTCTCTCTCTCTCTCTCTCCTATGAAGTGACGATGGTATAGCAAGTCCACTGTCACTTT
>NC_061091.1:63085581-63142774 GCF_015104395.2 Macrobrachium nipponense
TTTGCAATGGTTACAGTGCAAGCCAACCACAATTTACGGCGTAGGCATTTTATTGCAATGATCATTGCCGAAATTGTGCAATTCCGAGCACGACCTCTGCATGTTTATCCTATGGAGGGCGTGTTGGCACTTACGCCACTGATGGTGCTGCTGGGAGATTTATGGATTAGGACTCTCTCTCTCTCTCTGCGTTAAGGAATCATGATCACAGAAATATCTCTCCCTCTAAACAATCATGAACATAAGATTCTGTATCTCTCTCTCATCATGAACACAGAAATCTCTCTCTCTCTCTCTCTCTCATCATGAACACAAAAATTCCCCCCTCTCTCTCTCTCTCTCTCTCTCTCTCTCTCTCTCTCTCTCGTTAAAGAATCATGAACACAGAAATATCTCTCTCTAAACAATCATAAATATAGGATTCTCTCTCTCTCTCTCTCTCTCTCTCTCTCTCTCTCTCTCTCTCTCTCTCTCTCTCTCTCTCTCTCACATCATGACCGCGGAAATTCTTTCCGCCCCCCGAATCCCCGCCCCCACACACAGTCAACGTGTATACAATAAACAATTTACATATAGCATTAATGGTACAAGGCAATAACACACCTCCATCCCGCTCCCTCCTTTAATCCAGTCCCCCCCCCCCCTCTCTCTCTCTCTCTCTCTCTCTCTCTCTCTCTCTCTCTCTCTCTCTCTCTCTCTTCACACCAAGAATTCTCTCATGACTCAATAAGAGAAAAATTAATAAAGGAACAGATATTATGAGAAGAAAAGATAACGGAGAGGAACTGGGGATGTGAAAAGGAATAATGGCGAGAGGAGGACCAGCCACAAAAATGGAAGTAGAGAGAGGAGATTGAAAAGAAGAAATAACGTTCGAAGAGAATGAGTAGGAAAGAGTAAATGGAGAAACAGAATGAGAATAAGAACTGAATTACACAAGAAAGGCAAAGGAGAAGACCAAAAGGATATGAAGTATTTGACACTGAATTAACAAATTAAAAAACAAACAAGAGTTTATGCAATGTCCCTCATTCAAAATCCGAACAGAGAGAGAGAGAGAGAGAGACCTTACCTTACCTTACCTTACAGTTCGTTCGGGTTGCCCCAGGTCCCTCAGTGTGAGGCACCTCTAATGTCTACCAGAGAGTTGCTAGTACATCTTCCGGTATATTTTGCATCTTCCAATCTTGGATGGTCTGGGATGCAGTTTAGATATTTGTCGAGCTTATTCTTAAACACATCTACGCTCACTCCTGATATATTCCTCAGATGAGCTGGCAACGCATTGAATAGACGCTGCATTATCGATGCTGGTGCGTAGTGGATTAATGTCCTGTGTGCTTTCCTTATTTTTCCTGGTATTGTTTTGGGCACTATTAATCTACCTCTGCTTGCTCTTTCTGATATTTTTAGTTCCATGATATTTTCTGTTATTCCTTCTATCTGTTTCCATGCCTGAATTATCATGTAGCATTCTCTTCTCCTTTCTAGACTATATAATTTTAATGATTGTAGTCTTTCCCAGTAGTCAAGGTCCTTAACTTCTTCTATTCTAGCTGTAAAGGACCTTTGTACACTCTCTATTTGTGCAATATCCTTTTGATAGTGTGGGTACCATATCATATTGTAATATTCAAGTGGACTACGAACATATGTTTTATAAAGCATAATCATGTGTTCAGCTTTTCTTGTTTTGAAGTGCCGTAACAACATTCCCATTTTTGCTTTACATTTTGCCAAAAGAATTGCTATTTGATCATTGCATAACATGTTCCTATTCATCATCACACCAAGGTCTTTAACTGCTTCCTTATTTGTGATTGTCTCATTATTAGGTCCCCTATATGCATATAGCTTTCCTTCTCTGTCTCCATAATTTATTGATTCAAATTTATCCTATTTTCCTCTGCCCAATCATATACTTTGTTAAGGTCTCTTTGTAGAGCGTTCCTATCTTCATCACAAGTAATTTCTCTACTTATTCTTGTGTCATCAGCGAAACTACTCACTACCGAATCCTTAACATTACTGTCTATGTCTTCAATCATAATAACAAACAGTATTGCAGCTAACACCGTACCTTGTGGCACACCGGATATTACCTTGGTTTCATCCGATTTCTCATCGTTTGCAATAACTATCTGTTTTCTGTTGTGTAAAAATTCTTTTAACCATCTTCCTATTTTATCTACGATATTGTGTTTTCTAATTTTCTTTGCTAATATATTATGGTCTACTTTGTCAAAAGCTTTTGCAAAGTCTAGATAAACCACATCTGTTTCATTTCCGCTTTTCATATTTTTGAATATGTTCTCACGGTGGACTAACAGTTGGGTTTGTGTACTTTTTCCAGGTACGAAACCGTGTTGTCCTATATTAAACAAATTATTTTTTATAAAAATGTTTCATAATATTTTTCTTCATTACCCTTTCATACACTTTCATAATATGTGATGTTAGACTCACAGGCCTATAATTACTTGCCTCAAGTCTTGATCCACTTTTGAAAGTAGGGGTGATATATGCTAATTTGGGCTCATCATAAATCTTGCCTGTATCTACACTTTGTCTTAATAATATTGCAAGTGGCTTTGCGATAGAATGAACTACTTTCTTTAACAAAATAGCAGGGATTCCATCAGGCCCTGCAGCAGCTCCATTTTTAATTTCATTAATTGCCTGCACAATATCAGCTTCATTAATTTCTATGTCAGCTAGATATTCACTATTTTCGTCCCTTACTTCTATATCATTATCTTCATTATCTATTCTAGGGGTGAATTCTCTCTTATATCGTTCTGCCAGTATGTTGCAAATTTCCTTTTTTCATTCGTTGAATCTCCCTTCAATTCTCAGAGGGCCTATTTCTATTCTTCTTTTATTCATCTTCTTCGCATATGAGTATAATAGTTTGGGGTTTTGCTTGATATTTAATAGGATTTTTTCTTCCAATTCCCGTTTTTCATTTTCTTTTGATTGTATAATCTTTTGTTCTGCATTTCTATCTTACTTTTTAGTTCTATAACTTCCATGCATTTTTTTCTTTTGCAAGACCTTTTTTCCACTTTCTGATTTTCTGGAACAAGATCCTTCTGTCTCTTGGTATGCATGAATGATGTTTACTTTTCTTCTTCGGTATATATTTATCCACTATTTTCTCTAATATTTTATATATCTCCGTATTTACCCTTATGTCATCGCTTACGAAAATGTTATCCCAATCTTTGTTTAATTCTTCATTTATTTTCTGACCATTTTATATTTTTACTGTAGAAGTTGTATTTTCCATATCCTTCCCACTTTTTCATTTCTTGCTTATCTCTGTTTTCACTTGCTTTGGAATGAACTGTAATTCTATAAACATTATGGTCTGAAATACTCGCATTATAAACTATTATTTCTTTAACATAATTCACCTCGTACACAAATACTAGGTCTAAAGTATTTCCTTTCTTGTTGGCAGGTGATTTATTTGTTGAATGTTGTATTCTAGTAGATATCTAATAGCTTTTCGAATTGCCTCTTATCTTCTGCACTACTATTACTCTCTTTTTTTATATGTATAAGTACATCCACAATCTCCTATTCGTTCTTTCCATTCTACGAAAGGAAAGTTGAAGTCACCAGATAGAGAATAGTCCAGTCCTTGTGATTTCTACATATATCATCCAATTTTTCAATTATTAAGTCAAACTCTTTAGTATTAGGAGGTCTATATATTACTATGTTCATTAATTTTTCAGATTCAAATTCTACCGCTATTAGTTCACATTCTGAGTTACTATATTTCTCATATATTTTTCCTTGTTTTTTGTCTTTCCCATATATTGCGGTTCCCCCTTGATTCCTATTTTTTCTATCTGATCTATAAGTTTGGAACCCTTTTATTTGATCATCATTCCCAGTCTCTTGGGAATACCAGGTTTCACTTATATTCATTATATCTATTTTCTTTTCAATTTGGGTTAGTTCTTCTAAGTACTCTATTTTTCTTTTTGAGTTACTCGTAACTAAACCCTGCGCATTCATCACTATGATGGTTTGCGTGTTTTCTCCTTCATTTAATATTGGTAGTAATAAGGATTTTCCCATGTCTCTTTCCTGTTCTGGTATGTTGTTCTTTTTTTCATTTCCAGAAATTCTGACATTAAAAAATCCAACTTTTCCATAATATTTGATCTTCCTTCATCTATAATTATTCATTTTGTGTCTGAATCTGCAATTTTCTCCGTTCTGCAATATCCTCTTGCATAATAAATACAGTTATTATCCCTTGAGTAGAATTTTGGAGCTGATGCATTGAAATTTTTTGCTGACATCTCTGCATATCTCATTGGTGGTTTGCTTTTCTCTTTTACCTGATATTCTTGATTTCTCTCTTTATTTGTTTCTTTCTTATTTTGGATTTTATTACTTGGTTGGTTATTTATTTGATTATGATTTATGGCTACAGGGTGCATATATTTGCATTTTTTGTCGAACTTACATCCTTTTCCTTCTTTTAGGTTTTTGCATATTTTTGGATGCAGATCTCTGCAATCATCCCCATATCCATCTAGGTATGCACATTTACCATATATTTCATAGTTGTGACATACCTTAGGATGTTTGTAGTAACATCTTTCTCCAAATCTGCAATTCCCTCTTTTCAAAAGGTTGCAGATTTTGTCTTTCTTGTCTATTTTTTCCTCTTTCCCGTCATTGTGTAGATCTGGGTAGAGCCTCTTCGGGATTTGCTTTTCTGTTGCCATATCGTAATTTATTTCTTCGTAGGTATGCTGCTTTATTGCCTCATATGTAGTATCAATGAGTATCTCTGCATCCATACTTTTATCTTGTTCTTTGTTTTCCTTATTTTTTTCTGTCATTTCATTTTTGTTTAGAGAGAGAGAGAGAGAGAGAGAGAGAGAGAGAGAGAGAGAGAGAGAGAGAGAGAGAGAGAGAGAAATACCCTTAGAAAACAACACATTATGAGTACTATCTGCTTAATTAATCAAGATGGTTGAAGTACCAGAAACAAGTACACAACTGGACTCAATTGCAGGCACACTCTGCCCGAAATAATAAACGCGATAAATAAGCTCGACACCACTTTACTTCTCATAGGATAAATTGTAACATGTTCTTCGACCTTGAGCTTTGAACTTTAAAGGTCAACCTAAACAAACTTTACTTTTCATACATTACTCTTATCTTATCAATAGGTGAACAATACCACAGATACTCGGTACGTAACCAGCTACGATGCATCTAAATTGCCAAAAATCTGTCACACTGACCCTTGAACTTCATTTGTCAAAAGTGGCGGACAATGATTATGGGACTGCCATTAAATTCTCTCAATGCCAAACCAGATAGCACAAACAGCCCACCACAAAAATTCAAAGTGCCAAAAATCTATGACCAATATGACATTTAAAGGTTAAACTTCTCAAACTAACCAATCTATAACAAGACACCACAAATGTACATTAAGCTTTGAATGATTTAAATATCCCAAATGCTAAACCTTTAACCTTTCAAATATTTTTACAAAAATGAAGCACTTAAATATTCCAAAAGCTAAACCTCTAACCTTTCAAATGTTCACAAAAATTAAACAAATTAAGCATCCCAAAAGCTTAACCTATAATCCTTCAAAGATTTTTATAAAAATTAAACAAATTAAACATCCCATAAGTTAAACTTCTAAACTGTCAAAGATTTTTACAAAAATTAAATATATTGAGAAGGTTACGTACATGAATGATTTAAAAAAGTTCCATTTATATACATTTAAAAAAAAAACTAACTAGCAGAGAAAGGATTAAATTATAAGATTTAGGCCAAAGTCCAAGCACTTGGGACCTATAAGGTTATTCAGTGCTGAAAGGAAAACTGAAATTAAAGGAGGTCTGAAAGGTGTAACAGGAGGAAAACCTCACTGATGCACTATGATAGAATAGTTAGCACAGGGTGGAAAGTAGCATGGAGGAAAGAGAATATATGAATGGGCAGTAGAGTAAAAGGAATGAAAGGGGGTTGCAGCTGGGGGGCTGAAGGGACGATGCAAAGAACCTCAAGTATTAATGCCTACAAGTACTCCACGTCAGGTACACTGATGGCACTACCCCTTCAATGGGGGACAGATGAAGGACACAGAAAATATAACCCTCCTTGGCTGAGACAAAGACCAGCATGCTTGTAACATCTGTAATCCTAGACACACATATGCACACTGCATATAACACAGATCTGTACATATGCATAATACAAATATAATATTGTCAATGACATATACAGCAGACCCCCGTATGTATTAGCATTCTCTGGATTCGCGGACTTTCGCATTTGGGGATTTCTCTCTGGAACATTTTCCCCCAATATTCGCGGGAAATTCGCCTAATCGTGGTATTTTTTTAGAAGTATCCACAAATTCCTGTTTTTTTAATCAATTTCATCATAAAATGCACTTTTTGTGATAAAAAAAAAAAAAAATAGTGGGTTTTTCTGGTTTTAACTATCAACATAGGCTGTTTTAAACATTTTTATAGGGATTCCAACTATTCGTGTGTGTGTGTGTGTGTGTGTTGTTTGGTATGCATACCCCGCAAATATGGGGGGACCACTGTATATCTGTCAAGATAAGCTATCTCACCTCCAGTAAATAAGCCACTGTATTTAATGCGATATTACCTAAATAAGGCCTTGTCAAAAGGAGTAAAACTTTACTAAGTTAAACTTACACTACACAATATTTAATCAGTCATCCTATTTCCTAAGAACTATCTTCCCTTTCACATATTTGCTTTCAAAGTGACTGAATGGAAATCACACGAAACTAGACAACATCCTGAAGGACGAAACAAAACTTCAAAAGCTCATGAAGAACCCTGTAGACTAAATAAAGAGAGAAATGAATGTGATATTCAACACCATTAATGCAGTGAGAGGAGCCACCCACCTTCTCCTAATAACAGGTGACCATCTTCCTGGTTACATCCCTGGTAATGTAAAGACACAAGAACAACAACCCACTACAGCCAATTATCAACCAATTTATCAGCCAAATACCTGCCACAACGTACTTCCTAGTCAAGAGACTGAACCAAAATTTGACGGCCTTCAAGTCATCGGCTGATTTCCTGGAGCTCTTGAAGAAGAGCCTCCCAATCCCAGGATGGTTTTCATGGATGTTGAGTCACTGTTCACCAACATACTGGTAGATGAAACCATCACTATCATCCTGGAACGAGTATACTTACAGGCAGTACCCGGTTATCAACAGCCTCGATTTATAGGCGATCCGGTTTTGTGGTGCATGTTGAGTGCCAAAAAATCACCAATTTCCAGTTATTGGCACTTATGCATACCTAACAGAGGTGCTATTAACCAGTTATTAGCACTGATAAGTGACAGTTATTGGCGATTTTCGCTTATCAACAAGCCGTAAGAAAGGAACCCCCGCCAATAACCGGGAATGCCTCATAGATACAACACTACATCAGCTAGTAACATCCCTGAAATAGCCATGAAAAACTCCTGCAGATATGTACAATGAAAGCTCTATTCATCACCCACGAAGGAGAACTATACACTCTGATAGATGGAGTCACCATGGGCTCCCAAATGGGAGTCTTGTTTGCCAACACATATATGGGACGAGTAGAAGAGCGGGTGTTCAGCCGCATACAGCAGCCTACAATGTATGCCTGGTATGTGGAGAACATCTTCATCGGAGCTGGCAATGAAGAGGAGTTACAAACCCTGATCAGGACTTTTGAGGAGTGCAGCGTTCTCCACTTCACAAGTGAAAAGTGTCAATAATGCTCTCCCTTGCCTTGACGTGCTTGTGAAAAAGGAGGACGAAATCTTCTCCACTGAAGTTTACACAAAGAAGACTAACCTCAGCCTAACAATGAGCAGCAAAAGTGAATGGCTGAGGAGATACAAGAATAGTGTAATCGAAGACTTTGTCAAGAGAGTCATTTCCCACACCAGTACCAGGGCAGCAACCCATAAGGAAATCAAAAGATTGGCCCACATGCTGGTGAATAATGACTTCTCCAACACACACTGAACACAGAATAAAGAAAACCATCAAAACTGGTACACTACCAAAGACGACACCGCAGAAAAGACCACCATCAAGCTTTACTACAGAAACTACCTGAATACTGAGAGCATGTAGCTGATGAAAGAGCCCTCAGAATAATTAATGAAAATGTGAAACCTACTGACAGTAATACTGAAATGAAACTTATAATCTACTACAAAGCGAAGAAGACGTCATCTCTCATAATGAAAAACAACCGAGTTCCTCATATAACTGATTCCCTTTTGCAGAGTAAAATAGTACATAGTCTCAGTTCCTGTGCCCCATTCACAGATACTGTGGATCTTACCTTGGTATTACTACCATGAGACTGTCATGCCATGTATGGGAAGGAGTGATTTTCAATCATTTAGGACCCACCACCAGCAATGTCCCACTCAACAGCAACTTATATCTGAAACAAGAATCATCGACTGTGCCAGTGATACCACGTGCCTTTGGAGGCTGGAAGCTATGCATACTCAAAGACGGCCCTTCCCTGAATACAACCCAGGAGCCACTTCTGCTCCCCACTCAAATAAGATGCATCGTGACTGTAACTCCTGAAGGCGCATCTGCAGGAGGACAAGCCACCATGGGCCCACAGGTGTCCCTAACAAAAGAAAGACGTCCTAAAGAAAGAGAGAATGCAGGAAGATAAACACAAGTAGAAGTACCTGTGGGAAGACAAGCACTCACAGGAGAAAGAGCAACCCTAAAAGAAGAAAGAGGAAGGACCATCTGAAAAGAAGCTGTCACCATCAAGAGACAGCAGTCCCAGTGCCAATGCTGCCTGAAGAGTCTCCCTGGCCTCTCAGGCAAATCAGTCAATCTGAGGCCAGCAATCTGAACACTAAAAAAGACCCTATTTTTCACTGGCTCCCAGAAGTCATAATTAGCCAATCAGAGGTTAGCTCTGAACTGACCCTATTTTTCACTGGCCCTGTTTTTCATTGGCTCCTAAATGGAGTCAACAATCCAGGCACCCAGCATAAAAGCCCGTGTTGCACACAAAAGGAGTCATTCGAACACAGACTCTCACTGGAATCAGACCTTAGAAGATGTTCCTAGGAGGAACAAAACATCAGGAGGAAAACCAGAAATGACAGTGGATGCAGCAGAGGAATTATGGCATCTTGTCTTCAGTCTTCCAAAAGAATAAAAAGATATAAGAAAAAAAGACTTTTAAACTGAATGGAATTGTAGCAGCAATCAAAGTCAATAAAATATGCTTAAATGAAGGGTTACTAAATACATACATTATTACTACTATTATTATTACTCAGAAGGTGAACCCTATTCATGAGGAATAAGCCCACAGGGGCCTCGTCTTGAAATTCAAGCTTCCAAAGGATATGGTGTTCATTAAGAAGAAGTAAGAGGCGGTAAAGGAAATACACAATGAAGAGAACTCACTTTCTAATGAGAATAAACTAATAAATGTACAGTAGAACCTCGAGATACGAAAGGCTCAACTTACGAAAAACTCGAGATACGAAAGCCAATACGAAAAATTTAACGGCTCTACATACAAAAAGTTTTCAAGATTTGAAAGGTTTCTGTAAAGTCAGAGATTCGCCCGAACCACCGATAACAATTTTGAAACTCGCGCCCCGCTAACTTAGTAGACTTGCCACCATCCTCCTGCTCTCCCATTGGTTCCTGATGCTAGTCGCGGCCATGAGATCCTTCTCTCCTATTGGCCAGCATCCCTCCCATCATGCATCTATGTACGTGGTGCCGTGCCTCGGCCACTCGGTACCAGCATTGTTATCGTACGCACGCGGTATTCGTTTCGGGATCGTCAACTGTTTCTGAATCTACTAGTCAGAGTTGACAATGTGATGGTGTTTGTGTCATGTGTATTTTAAAAAAAATTTCTCATTTCTTTTCACAGAAAATGGAAAAAGAAGAGCACCTCTTGAGTGACGACATATATGATATGATTGACCAAGATCTCTCTCGTGAGATAAGTGATCAAGATCTCTCACATGGGATAAGTGATCAAGGTCTCTCTCATAGGATAACTGGAAACTTTGCAAGGTTGGTAGAATCTCCACTCCTTGCTGAGCAGAGGGTGTTGACCAATCATTTACAACATGCATACCAGTATAATCAAGGCACTTCAGTTTATGTTGAAGGTCAGCAGCCGAACATTCAGTACCCAAATCAGTTGCAGAGAGAACATTTGGCTGAACAGGGTTTTGATGGACACCAGGACCAACAGAGTCATGAGGTGCAACAATTAGTAGATAATTATGAAGACGGGCAGCCGTTAATGAACACTACGCGCTGGCCTTGTGGGAGATTGCCGCTTTTCATAAAGTGCAATCGTTTATAGAAAAAAAGACACCCTAAAAAGGCTCACACAGTTCGTATGCTTGCACAGTTCGATAACGTTTGCCTGAGTCGTTTCAGGAACATTGTGAAAAGTAGGCAGAAGCAATCTTCCTTGGATCGTTATTTTTTAAAGAGGCCTTTAGCATTGTTTATAGGTCAATTTAGCTTTATTATGAAATTTACTGGGGTGTTTTTGGAGGGCTTGGAACGGATTAGCCATTTTACATGTAAAATGTGGTCCAAGATATGAAAACCTCATGATACGAAGGGCGCCTCGGAACGGATTAATTTCGTATCTCAAGGTACTACTGTATTAAAATATCAGGAGAACAGTATTAGGGTATTAATACACTGCATCTTCATTTGAACTTTTGAAGTTTCAATTGCATGACATCCTCAGAAAGACTGTTCCACAATCCAACAGTATGTGGAATATGCACTTAAACTATTTATCCAAAAATCACGCTCACTAATTGAAGACGCTAAGATATCTACTTTAGTTACAGCAATGTTGAGAATACACAAGAATGTCATATGTTTGAAGTGGTGTAAAATTTAGCAGCAACCATATAAGGGTATAATTATATTTAATGACAGCATAATATCAGACTTATAACGACACTGAATGATAAGAGAAATAATGTTATTTAAAATACTTCCTTGTAGGACACCATATTACAATTTGTAAATGTCTGAAACATGTTATCTATTCACACCTGGAATTCAGGATCTGAGACAAAGGTTTTATGAACAAAGGACGGTGGCCTTGAATGCCGTTATCATGTAACATTAAGTGTATCTCCACGTACAATACTTAAATATAAGCCTATTTGGATGTTAAAGAATAGTAATTAATAGTAATATGTATAAGAATAGTATTTAATAGTAATATGTATGTCTCCATTCAAATCTTCTACATGACATAACAGGTCAACTATAGATATAACTTTCTGTTATCCATATTAGGTTGGGGTGATTATAATGTTTGTTTGCAAATAATTTATGTATTACTCTTGAGCTTACCATTTTTGACAGCTTTCCACAGGCACCTTTTTTGAGATATTGGTTCAATATTTAATGGGCTACAATGAATTTTGCTACAAGTTGCCATTCTTTCAGAAAGAGTATTTTAGCTCAAAATTGGTATAGAAGTTTAACTAAAGGAGAAAAATATGCATATATGTACAGTATTACAATGACTGAAAATAGCAGTTTCACTTTAATATCTTGGAAGATCATACAATATAATTTTTTATGCATATAAGTGTAATATTTTGTCTGACTGGATACTACATTTATTGCAAGTTAGTAATGCTGGGTTAGGATCCATGGAATATAAATCATCCAAAAACAAAAGCCATTCAAATGTTCACCACAGAAATGAAACATACTGAAAGTTCAGCTGAGACATAGTATATGAATGTTAGGAAAATAAGTGATGTTAAAAAATAGTGCATGTGTCTTCTTGTTCCAAAAACAAGTTATTGTTTTTTACTAGCTGTTCTGCTTGGTTACCCAATCTTACAATTAAGTGCTCTGAAGTGACCTGGTTGTAACACTGATGGCTGTGGAAAATATTTTGTAAAACAGAGGTATATCTATTTGTTTTTACAACTGATGTAAATTTCTGTTTAAAGTTTATCATGAGTTTTCCTATACTGGATAACAACTAATTGATAATCTTTTTATGCGTCGATAACACTAGCAAATTCTACCCTAAAGTCAATCCCATTCCACTGACTTATGAAAGAAATAAAACTATGGTTAAAAATAGTCAAGTTAGTATTATGCCTCATTGCTTTCCTACTAATTTCTCTTATTTCTGAATGAATATGTTGTGATTTGCATTTGTACTTAGTGTTACTTCTAGATTCTAAATAACCCTTATCATACGTTGTAGTATTTTGGTTAAAATAAAGGCTCTATACTTTTTTTTTTGTATGTAATACACATGAGCTAACCACTTTCGTTTTCCTGTTTACCCCCTATTTATAATGCCCAACTATTAAAGTTAGTAACTGTATTACATGTATACTGTTCTGCTACATAATAGTGTACCCAATTCCTTAGTAAAAGCACCATATACAACTGTGTGTCATGTGGTACAGTACATATTACTAAGGTTCTTTGCTGTGTCTTCGGATCCAACTACTGTACACTGCTTTCTATCTTAATTTTCCTTTGTCCCCTTTGGTATATTCAAACCTAGCAAGCCAACTTCTGTAACTAGATATTGTTCCAATTTCCAAGTGGGGGTTTCATTTAAGCTACTTGTCACACAACGAGGGCAACCAAAATTCATTCTAATATTTTCCTGAGACTATCACAAATATACACTTATAGACAAGTGACCCCTCTCTTATGGGCCACCTATGCACTTATACCCAGATGTATACTCTTAGGGTCATCAGTCCATCACAACCAAATACATTAGTATACTAGAACTTGCCATCGCTTCCTTGTTCAACCACTTCAGCTCATCAAACTATATACTACGTGAATAGGTATGCCATCCAACCTTACCCTCATACACATTCTGAGAGTAATCAAAAGCATTCATGGTCCACCACACCTTCCACTACCAAAACATCAGTCAAGAGAAAGAAGAAAGAAGAGAAATATGGAAAAGAAAAAAAAAGTAAGCAATCCAACCTCACCCTCCTACAAATTCTAATCTAAGTGATTAAAAGAATGTTGAAAACTGCAAACTGTTCACTAACAAAATGTCAGTCCAGAGAGGTAAAAAAAAAGAAGAGAGAAAAGTGGAACAGTGAAAGACAACAAAGCTCTAGCATATTAAGCCTAGAACAATACATATACATAGTTGTTTTCTAAAGGCCCCACCCACGCACAGCAGCTACAAGTATGGATGGGGGACCTTTCTCAAGAGACTCAATGGTATGAAATGCATATCACTTCCACCTGCCAAAATGAGATTCCTGGGCAGGGCCGTTTCTAGGCACAGGCGACACAGGCGGTCGCCTGGGGCGCCATTTGCTTGGGGGGCGCCAAATTGCCAACCAAAATTAATATATAAATAAATGAGAGAAGTATTATTTTTACGTGAATAATTCAAATAAATAAATACAAGTGTAAACGCGAAAATAAATGAATAATGGAAGTGTTAATACTTGATGCAACGTTGTTTAATGTTTCGGAAAAGTTGGCGACACTGGATAGGTAGATGTCGCCAGTATCAAAGGAACTTTAAAACTAAGACAGCCGCCTGCTCACGACGCCACCTTAGTTAAGTTCTAAGCATCGTGTTTACTCCAATCTTTACTTCTTTTTTTAAGTCTTCTTAAGTTGTCAACGCAGCTGTCAAGCATTTAAGCTTTTATCAATCATGAACAGGCAGTCCAAGCTGTCAGGTGCAGCAAACAATAAAAGAAAAAAGGAGGAAGAGGAAAAACGAGCCCAAAGTAGAGGGGAGAAAATCAAAAGAACATGGCTGCCATATTCCAAGAAAAAAGATAGTTTATTACTCCGTTTTTGTTGTTTCAAACTCTTGTTTTCCCAGAAAAATTTTAAACTAAGCAGAGATGGCTTTAATGACTGGAAAAACTGCAGTGACTCACTCAAAATGCATGAGAACAGTCCAGAACATACAAAGAATATGGGGTCATGGAAAGAACTGGAGAGCCGTATTGAAAAGGGGCAAACAATTGACAAAGTTGAGCTGGCACTAATAAACAATGAACAACGTAGGTGGCGAGAGGTACTTACCAGGTTCGTGGCTATAATTCATAGTCTGGCAGAACGAAATCTTCCTCTCAGAGGGTCCACATACACACTTTACCAGCCCAATAATGGGAACTTTCTGAAAGAAGTTGAACTCATGGCTCAGTTTGACCCTGTTCTCAAAGAACATATTGCGAAGGTGCAAGGAGGTGCCAGTCATACATCCTACCTAGGCAATATTATTCAAAATGAGTTTATTGACTGCATCAGTAAGAGGGTTGTGGAGTGCATGGTAACCGAAATTAGACAATCCAAATACTTTTCAATTATTTTAGATTGCACTCCAGATTTAAGTCACAAGGAGCAATTATCTGTGATAATTCGAATAGTTACAACTAAAGGCACTGCACAAATTAAGGAATATTTTATCGGGTTCCTTGAGGCCGAGCAGACAACAGGAGAAGACCTCTCAAGACTCATACTAAAAAACTTGAAGACTGCAGAGGACTGTCATATGAAAATGGGGCAAATATGAGAGGAAAAAACAAGGGAGTCCAGGCTAGACTTCTTCAGTTAAACCCCAGGGCTTTATTTGTGCCATGTGGAGCACACACTGTTAATCTGGTTGTGTGATGCAGCAAAGAGCTCCTCAGATGCAAGGTGGTCGACCCTAAAAAAACATGTGGACACAACTTTGAAATCCTGGGCAGACACCACGGTGGGAGAAGTCGAATCAACAGTGTTGAGTTGTAAGATTCCAGGCTGCAAAAGTGAGAGATGCTCTTTTAGAGGTGAGAGCAAGCCACTGCAGATCCAGCTATTAAAATTGAAGCACAAGCCTTAGCAGAAGAGTGGGATCATACCGGTTCTCTATTTGTACGGTGGTGTGGTATGATATCCTTAAAAAAGTTCAAACTGTGAATAAACTTCTGCAATCACAATGCATGCAACTGGATGTAGCTGTTGACATTCTCAAGAAGGCTGAAACCTCCCTTGTTAGCTACAGAGACACTGGGTTTGCTGATGCCCAGACATCTGCCAAAGAGCTATGTGAGGAGATGAATGTGGGAGCTGCTCTAAAGCAGAAAAGACTCAGAACTACTAAAAGGCAGTTTTCCTATGAGGCCCCTGATGAACCTATTACCGATGCCTTGAAAAAAATGGAGTTTTCATTTTTCAATGTAGTTGTGGATATGGCCATTGAATCTCTGAGAGAGAGAACTGGAATGATGAGTGATGTTGCAAAGAAATTCAGTGTTCTCATAAACTTCTCTGACCTGACATCTAGTGAGCTAGAAAAGCAGGCAAAAGATTTGTGTAATACACTCACATCTGGGGATCATTCTGATTTAAATTATGATGAACTGATTGTAGAGATGCAGTCATTTCCAAAACAATGCCCAAAACAAAATATGACAACATAGACCTTGTTTTTCTGGAGGAGAAAGGCCTGAAAGAGATTTATCCAAACATGTGGGCATTAAGAATTGCTGTCACTACACCTGTGACTGTGGCATCTGCAGAGAGAAACTTCTCTAAACTTAAGCTCATTAAAACATATTTAAGGTCTACTATGTCACAGGAGCGCCTAAATGGGCTGGCAATAATTAGTATTAATAGCGAAATATCCAAACAGATTTCGTATGATGACACTATAGATGATTTTGCTGCAAGAAAGTCAAGAAGAGTCAGGTTTTAAATATGAAAAATCAGTGAAGAAAACTTGTATATAATAGTTTTAGCATAGCCCTCAACATATATGCATTGAGTTCTATGGTTTTAGATTGGCAAGATTACCTTTTTCAATTTATCTTGGGTAGGATTTGCAATAAAAAAAAAGTATAATGGTGTTATTCTATTAAAATTTACAAAAATAGTTTGTATACTTTTGAGTCTATATTTTTCCTTGTTGTGTATGCATATACGTGAAGATGATTTATTAATAAAGTATGTTGTTTTGTTGTGGAACTTGGAGGGAAGGGGGGCGCCATAACGAGTTCTTGCCTGGGGCGCCTAATGAACTAGAAATGGCCCTGTTCCTGGGGATCATTCTACAAAGCATTTCGATATAGGCAGAGATTCTAAGTGCAAGTTATGAAGGGAAAGGTCAAATTGTGTAAAACTGTCAGCTGGTAAAGGAGACTTTTTAACATTTCAGATGGAGGTTATGCAGACATACTACAGATTATAGCAGCTCCTTACTAGTGTTGTAACAAGGGATTTCAACTTGCAAATAAGGTTCAATCTTATGCACTGAAGTGCCTGACAGCATAGATGAGTCCCTGATAGCATATAAAATATAAACTCAGAAAGCTAGCAAAGAATCACAAAATAATATGCCATTCAACTGACTGATAACAGTAGAAGATCAATGGGAGATGTTGTCCAAAGAATTCCTGAGCATGAGAATGAAAGCAAACATATAAATGGAAAAAACATAACCAACTTTGGGGAGCAACCAAGGCAATTTTCAGAAGGAAAAATGGTATATCTACACAAGAAATTAAATAACCAGCACAGCAAAAAATAATGGTAAACTGGCAGAGAAAAAATAATATTGCTGCTGTTGTGAGTGGAAAAAAAAATTGGGAACCGACATCCTTTACAGTCTAGACTATGAATGAATCATCACCTTTCTACTGTGACAGGAAGGGTTGCCAGCTAATAATATTATTCAAGGACCATGTGAGTAGTATCAAGGTTTTTAACCCTCCTAGAGAAATGGAAGCAACAGATGATGAAAGAAGCAGTAAGATAATTAAGAATAACTAGTGAAACCACAGGGCATAGCATTTTCTATAGTTTTGAGAGTAAACAACGGTTTTGTAATTCTGCATAAAAAATTTCAAACTTCCTATGATAGAGCCATGTGAGATCCTGCAAACTTTACCCAAAGGGTACATTACTAAACATGATATTGTTAGTATACAATAAAGTTTTGTACATACTTACCTGGCAGATATATACTTAGCTTAGGTCTCTGACGTCACGACAGAAAATTCAAAACTCGCGGCACACGCTACAGGTAGGTCAGGTGATCTACCTTACCTGCCGCTGGGAGGCGGGTGTAAGAACCAGTCCCCCTTTCTTGTCAGGTTATTTTCTTCCACCTGTCTCCTGAGGGGAGGCTGGGCGGGCCATCAATCGTATATATCTGCCAGGTAAGTATGTACAAAACTTTATTGTATACTAACAATATCATTTTTGTACATGAACTTCCCTGCCAGATATATACTTAGCTGATTGACACCCTTGGTGGAGGGAAAGAGACACATACTTACTTAGAAAGTGGGGACAACACATGTTAAAGGAATACATAATATAAACCTCTGGTTCTTACCTGATTTAGGCAGAAGACATGATATTTTCATGATAAAATAAAGTTTCACATATACCTTACGACAGTTACATAGCTTATAGCTTCTTACCTACGGCAGTCGAAATTCAAATTGTTGGCGCCAGCGGCGTTGCTATCTTAAGTATAGGTGATACAAGACCCGCCCACATCCGGGAACCCTGGGTACTGCTAGCCTTCTACCGTCAATTTTCGTTTAGCCGACACGTCCATCTGTGGGGAGGTGGGTGGGCTTTGATTATGTAACTGTTCGGTAAGTATATCGTGAAACTTTATTTTATCATGAAAATATCATTTTCACATAAGTGACTTACCGAACAGTTACATAGCTGAATCCAAACTACCCGGAAGGAGGGTAGATGGACTACATAAAAATGACAGTAAGACCACATTAAACAGCAAATGTTGCAGTACCCTACCTTGTGAGAGAGCAGCTGCAGGAGAATACTGCCTCTGGTTGGCGCTCTCATCACTCGTAGGAGACGTGGCAGTATAGGCCAGGGTCGTCCCTACTTAGTGGGATTTGTAACCATGGACAAGACCGTTGGTTGACAAAATATTAAAAAACAGATAATGCCCTTGCCCTGGGCTTCAGAAACCAGATAAACAACAGACCATCACCTATACCAAAAATAATGACATACTCAAAAGTAATAAATAAGATCTGGAGGTTCTCCAAGCACTATGAGCCTCCAGTCTGCCCACGACTCAACAACCTATAACAAGGCGAGGAGACAGTAGAGGGATAGAAAGTTCCCTATGTTTCCTTTCCCAACACCATGCCCGCTACCGACAAAGGACCCAATTTACAAAAACAACTCATAGGTAGCCTCTACATTCTTCAGGTAAAATGAGGCGAACACAGATCTCGATCTCCAAAACGTAGATTGAAGAATCGAGGAAAGCGACATATTTTTGTGCTTGAAGCTTAAGGATGGTCGCCACTGCACGTATTTCATGTGCTTTCACCTTAAGCACATTTAGAGTCTGATCTTGGACTTGAGAGTGTGACCTCCAGTATCAGACTTCTCAAAAGAACGAAATAGCGTTCTTGGAGAGGGGTTTTTGGCAGAATTCTTAACCGAACACCAAAGTCGGTCGGAATTACCTCTAACGGATTGTGTCCTTGACAGGTAACATTTCAGAGCTCTGACAGGACATAGTAAATATTCTTCGTCCATCGGACCCACTATATTAGATAATCCCTTAAGTACAAAAGATTTAGGCCATGGGTTAGAGGGAGATTCGTTCTTTGCTAAAAATTCGTTAACAAAAGAACAAACCGCATTACGATTTTTGAACCCCACCTCTTTGTGGATGGCTTGTAACTCACTCACTCTTCCTGCTGTAGCCAAGCGAAGAGAAAAAGTGCCTTCCCCTCGTTACATCTCTCAAAGACGCTTCACGAAGTGGCTCGAATCGTGAAGACATCAGAAAAGTTAAAACTACGTCCAAGTTTCCAGTCCACACTATCCTTCTTGGATACTTTTACTGTATTAAAAGATTTAATTAAATCTCCAATATCCTGGTTAGAGGAGATGTCAAGCCCTCTATGCTTTAAAACACTGAGGACAGCATAGCTCTGTACCCTTTAATTGTCGATACCGACAAGTTCTTAACTTCTTTAAGGTACAGCAAAAAATCAGCTATTTCTGTCACAGAGGTTTAGAAGACGAGAAATTATGTCTTCTGCACCACGTCCTAAGACTCCCCACTTTGATTGGTAAAGCTTGGCAGAAGAGCTTCTTCGACAGTTAGCAATAGCCTCTGCCGCTCTACGAGAAAACCCCTTAGCTCTGACGATTTTCCGGACAGTCTGAACCCTGTCAGTGACAGAGCGGACAAAATTCTGATGATACCTGTCGAAGTGGGGCTGTTTGAGTAGCCGAGGATACTGAGGAAGAAGTCTGGGATGGTCTATAACCAACTTGAGAAGGTCTGGAAACCACTCTTTCCTGGGCCAGAATGGTGCTACCAACGTCATTGACACATTTTGATGTGAGAGGAACTTGTTCAACACCTCTCTGATCATTCCAAATGGGGGAAAGGCGTAAACGTCTAGACCCGTCCAATCCTGAAGCATTGCGTCGGTCTTCCAAGCAAGAGGATCTGGAACTGGGGAACAAAAGATCGGAAGTCGATTGTTCCTCGACGTGGCAAACAGATCCACTGAAGGTCTTCCCCAAAGTTTCCACAGTTCCTGACAAATTTTGTCTTGCAATGTCCACTCCGTGGAAGAACTTGGTTTACTCGACTGAGTTCGTCTGCCAGTATATTTAACTTCCCCTCCCTGTACAAAAACCTCGGAACGAGGGAAATATCCCGATCTTGAGACCAGAGAAGGAGATCTTCTGCGACTTTGTTGAGGGAGAATGAATGGGTTCCTCCCTGATTCCTGATATAAGATAGAGCGGTGGTGTTGTCGGAGTATACTGCCACTCTCTTTCCCACGACCAAAGGAGCGAATGCTTGCAGACCGAACCAAATCGCCTCAACTCCTTCATGTTGATGTGATTCAACCTCTCTTTCTCTGACCATAATCCTGAGATCTTTTTGGTCCCTAGGAGAGCTCCCCAACCTCTGTCCGATGCGTCGGAGTAATAATTCTACGTCTGGGTTCCTTAATGTCAGGGAGAGACCCTCCTGCAATCTTTCCCTCGACATCCACCATCTCAAGTCGTTCTTGATCTCTTCCGACACTGGGAACGAATACGTGTCTGGTTGAGACTTCCGACACCAACTCGCTTTGAGATAAAACTGAAGAGATCTCATGTGAAGACGACCCAACTTTACAAACGTCTCTACTGATGATAACGTCCCTAAAGAAGACTCATCCATTCCAAGGCGGAGGAGGACTGACGATTCAGGAATTGGCTCACTTTTTTGAGGCAAGATTCTATTCTTTTGGGGACAGAAAAACCCGAAAAGTCTGAGAGTCCAGAATCATCCCCAATAGGGGATCTTCTGGGACGGCACTAATTGAGACTTCTCCAGGTTGATGAGAATTCCCAATTGACTCGCTAATGAACAGTGTCTTCCGTAAATCCTTCACGCACTGTGTCCTCGAACCCGATCTGAGAAGCCAGTCGTCCAGGTAAAATGCTGCATTTATGCCCAACATATGCAGCCATTTCCCCAATGGAGCAAGAAACACGAGTAAAATACTTGAGGGCCGTCGAAAGGCCGAAACAAAGGGCTCTGAATTGATACGTCCTCCCTTCGAACACAAATCTCAGGAACTTCTTTGAACTCTGGTGAATCGGGACATGGAAAGTAGGCGTCCTTCATGTCCAGGGACACCATCCAATCGCCTGGGCGAAGTGCCGACATCACAGAATGATTGTTTCCATATTGAACTTTGTCTTCAGCACAAAAAGGTTCAATGCGCTTACATCTAGCACTGGCCTCCAACCTCCCGAGGCTTTGGGAACTACAAAGAGTCTGTTGTAGAATCCCTGAGAACTGTCGAGGACTTCCTCTATTGCTCCCTTCTTGATGAGTGCATTGACCTCTGCTGCTAAAGCCAAAGCTCTCTCTGATCCTGGAGAATATGCTGTTAAGCTGATTGGTGTATCGGAGAGAGGAGGATCTAAAACAAAGGAATTGAGTATCCCTCTCGAAGAACTTGAACTACCCATTGCTCTGCACCTCTTCGACTCCATTCTTCCCAAAAAAGATGGAGTCTTGCCCTACTTGCACGTGAAAGGAATGGCTTCTCACTTGTCCGAAAGGTTTTGGGGGGAGGTTTCTTTGAGGACTTGTACTGTGGACGCAAATTAGTCCTGGGTCGTTGCCACTTAGGTTTATTCCCTCGAAAGGGATGCTCTGAAGAGGAGAAGACTTAGCTCCTGTCGTAGTAGGCTCTTTCGGACGTCTGGAAGACTGAAGAGGAGATCATTAGTAGATTTCTTTTCTAAATCCGAAAGAATTTGCTGAATGGTTTCTTCAGGGAAAAGATGAGATTTACAGAGAGGAGCAAACATGAGAGCCGACTTCTGGTTATTATTGACTCCTTTAGACACGAAAGAACACCACCTTTCTCTCTTCTTCCATCACTCCCATTGTGAAAAGGGCTGCTAATTCTCCTGACCCATCTCTAACAGCCTTATCCGCACAGGACAGAACTCCTAACCAGTCTGTGGCAAAATCTTCTTCTAAAGACTGACAGTCTTCAATCTGCGAGCTAAAGAGGCAATAGTCCAGTCCAAAAACTAAATACCTCAAATACTTTAAAAATATTCTTCACCAAATGGTCAAGCTCTGAAGAAGAAAACAAAATTTTTAGCTGACGAAAAAGCTGCTCTTCGGTGTGAGTCCACTAAACCGGAGAAGTCTCCCTGGGAGGAGGCAGACACTCCCAAAGAAGGAACTTCTCCAGTTGCGTAGAAGCGATACGCTTTACTCTGAAGCTTAGAAGGTGGGAAAGCAAACGAAGCCTTACCTGTTTCCCTCTTCTTAGAAAGCCACTCTGTTGACTCCTTAAGGGCCCCCTGCTTTCGAGGACTGAGAAAGAACCAGTTTAGGTAGACACGAATACGCTGTCTTCCTATCTTTAACGAACATTGAAGGCGGTGAAGACGGAGAAGCAGGTTCAAAGTAATCTGGATAAGTGGACAGGAAAAATTTAAGAAGACTCGAATAAGCCGACGAATCTTGTCATCTTGATCCAAAGCTTCCTCTTCAGACTGCACGGAAGCAGAGTCGAAATCAGGCTTATGTTCTACCCCGGTGGAGGATTTCAACAAACTCATAAGATCCTGGAAATGCTTCTTAAATGGAGCTAAGGTAGAATCGTCTAACACTGTAGCAGTCGATGGTCTTTCAGTCGAAGAACGATTCTTTCTAACAGGTGAAGTCTTCGCACCACAAGTCGACACAGGCGAACAACCAGTCGAAATTCCTATCGACTCACGGCGAGGGGAGTCGAAACAAAGACGAGCGAATACGCTTAGCTCTGGACAGTAATACGGAGTCGAACGAGGCGACCGAGCCGAAACTGCGACCGAGAATCGCTTGGGAGAGCGAGCGATCGTGAATTATCACAAAGTCTAGTCCGAGAGCCATTGCTTTTAGCCGAAATGCGACTGCGGAGGAGAGTTCACTAAATATCACATCCGGAGCAAAACTACACGAAGGTTGAGGACTCCAAGACCTCTTAGACTTTTCTTAACAGGAGTCGGGACGAATCACCGCAAGAATCGAATGTCTTTTTAACGGTCGAGACACCAAATCACCTCGCCTTTTGCGCACTGGCGATTGCACTTCCGAATCAGAAGACAGACGAGAATCACAAACACTAACACCTTTCCACATCTTTTTGGACGACACCCGCGAGTCGATGGAGTCGACGGCTGACCGTGGGCAAACTCCCCCCCCCCAGACTCCTTCCGACCTCCGGTATGTCTTCTCCCGGTTGCGGGGGAGCGGGACAGTGACCTTCGTCTGGGAGTCGAGGGGGAACGGACAACCGCCTCCTCAGCGCAACATTAACACTTTGCACTGCACTAGATTTCTACTGTACTATCTACGAAAGCTTTAAAAGACATTCCTAACTTCATAACTGATTCAGCTAACACTTCGAACTTTTTATCCATCTTAGACTCAAGCAAGGCAATGGTGTTGGGTTCGGAAACATGGGCAACTTGAACAGGGGTAATCAAAGGAGAAGTAGGAGACTATTAATTGGAGAAATATTCTCTAATAAAGGAGAGGCAAGAGGAGACTTATTTGTCTCCGAAGGAACAGGAGTAGTTTCTAACCTATTCTTACTACTAGCCCTAAGAGCTGCCTTCCTCTTCCTATCTTTCTCCATTTTCTCAGCATGCGATCTAACCGCCTTCCATCCCTGTTCATCCAATTCTTTACATTCATCACATGTCACATCCATACCATTACAATTTTGTCCTCTGCATATAGTGCACTTAGAGTGCGGATCGTGACATAACTTAGCTAATCTTGTTTTGCAGCCAGCGCTGCAAAACCTTACCGCAGATGAACTAGAATCTGACATAATTAGCAATAATGACGAAAAACTGAATAGAGATAGCTAACTGCAAGAAAAAACCAAAACTTGTACATCACCAAACAAAAACCAAAATCCAAATGGCGACGCAGGAGACTGCAGCGAAAATCTCACAGGTGTTACCCCGTGAGCGGCAGACGAAAATTGACGGTAGAAGGCTAGCAGTACCCAGGGTTCCCGAGGATGTGGGCGGGTCTTGTATCACCTATACTTAAGATAGCAACGCCGCTGGCGCCAACAATTTGAATTTCGACTGCCGTAGGTAAGAAGCTATAAGCTATGTAACTGTTCGGTAAGTCACTTATGTGAAATTGATAGTTACTGTCTATTAGTCTGCGTTGCCTAAAGAGTCTCAGCGAGGGCGTGACCTATGGCTGAAGAACTCTTTGGGTCTACCAATGGGAACTGAGTCCACTTACTTGGCAGAATCCAAGCAGGATCTGGTCAATGGGGATGCAACCCTGCTTACATGCCAGAGCCTTATCACTACCAATTGCAAGGAGCCTCAAGCACAACCGATCACCATAAACCAAATTACTAACATTAAGTATACGAAAGAAGGAGCTGCTCCTGCAACCTCCTTCGCACAACCAAAAAAAAAAAAAAAAAACAAAAAAAAAAAAACTCAAACTTAAAACTAACAGGGAAAAAGGATTAAAAAGGATGTGTTTCAGCTCCCTGCCCCAGCACTGAATCCGCCGATACGTAAGGGCCTAGCCCAAAAACACTTATCATACGTAATCGATACGTCCCTTAGGTAGTGATTAGAGAAGACTGATTCACACCTCCAAAAAGTGGCCTTCATAAGGTTTTGTAATGACAATCTTCTTGAAAGCCAAAGACGTCGCGATGGCCCGTACTTCGTGCGCCTTGACTTTCAGAAGGTTAAACTGTTGCTGATTGCAAGAAGTGTGTGCTTCTCTAATAATATTCCTGATAAAGAATGAGAGTGCATTTTAGATAAGGGCCTACTGGGGTCCCTTACAGAGCACCAGAGATTGCTCTCATTACAGCAAGTCTTTTCTTCCTCTGAAGATATATTTCAGCTTCTCACCGGGCAAAGAGATCTCTCCTCTTCTGTCACAACTAAGGAGGATAAGCTTTTGATTTCAAAGCTCCTGGGAACCACGGCGAAGAAGGGTTTTCATTCTTGGCTAGGAAAGCCGGAAGAAAAGAGCAACCGCGAGCCTCCTTGGAAACCTACCTCACCTTCTAGAGCCTGCAGCTCGCTGACCCTCTTCGCTGACGCTAACGCACAGAGAAAAAGAGTCTTCATCGAAAGGTCTCTGAACGAAGCAGCATGGGGAGGTTCGAACCTTGAGGACCTCAGGAAGAGCAGCACGACATCTAGATTCCAGCTAGGCACTAAGGAGGAGGTTCTTTTAACCGTTTTTCAAACGATCTGATTAAATCATGGAGGTCCTTGTCCTCAGATATGTTTAATCCTCTATGACGAAAAACAGAGGAAAGCATGCTCCTGTATCCCTTGATGGTGGAGACAACCAACCCGCATTTTTCCCTCAGGAAGATAAGGAAATCTGCAATCTGCGTCACAGAGGTACTGGAGGAGGAAACTTTATGAGTCCTGCACAGCGTCGAAAAAACATCCCACTTCGACTGGTAGACTCTAGATGTGGAAGGTCTACGTGCATTGGCAATAGCCCTTGCAGACTTTGCCGAAAAGCCCTTAGCTCTGACGAGACTCTTGATAGTCTGAATCCAGTCAGACTGAGAGCGGGGAGGATTTTGTGAAACCAGTCGAAGTGGGGGCTGTTTGAGCAGATCGACTCTTAGAGGTAGGGATCTTGGGACATCCACCAGCCATTCCAGTACCTCTGTGAACCAGTCGTGGGCGGGCCAGAACGGAGCTATCAACGTCATCCTTGCTCCCTCTGACGCTGCGAATTTCCTTAACGTTTCCCCTATAATCTTGAAAGGTGGGAATGCGTAAAGATCCAGATTCCTCCAATCCATCAGGAATGCATCTATTGCCACTGCTCTTGGGTCGCAATAGGGGAGCAGTATAGATCTATCTGCGCATTCCTGGAGGTCGCAAATAGATCGAGATGGGGCCCTGCCCACGTCCTCCCACAGCTCCTGGCATAACGTCCGCGTGTAGAGTCCACTCTGAGGGAAGGACTTGATTCCTTCTGCTTAGAAAAGCAGATCCGCTCGACATTCTTTCTCCCTGTACGAACCTGGTGAGAAGCCTTATGTTCCTTTCCTCTGACCACAAGAGGAGCGATCTCGCTGTCTCGTACAGGGAGAAAGAGTGAGTCCCCCCCTGTTTCCGAATGTAAGCCAGGGCTGTAGTGTTGTCGGAGTTGATCTGAACATATTTCCCTTTTACGAGGGGTTCGAAGGTCTTGAGAGCTAACCAAATCGCTGTTAGCTCCTTCTTGTTGATGTGCCAGGACACCTGATCCCCCATCCAGGTGCCTGACACTTCTCTCGACCCGAGAATAGCTCCCCAACCTTTGTCCGAAGCGTCTGCATACAACACTAGGTTGGGGTTCCGAACCTGCAAGGAAAGGCCTTCCTTGAACAATAGAGGGTCTAGCCACCAACGTAGATCCTCCTTTATCTCTTGCGAATCTTGAACGCAAAGTCCAGACCTTGAGATTTCCGATCCCAGTTCCTCGTCAGGAAGAACTGTAGGGGTCTGAGGTGCAACCTTCCTAGAGAAACGAATTGCTCCAGCGAGGAGAGTGTCCCCAACAGACTCATCCACTCCCTCGCTGTGCATACATCTTTCTCTAGAAAGATTGCTACCTTCTCCAAACCTCGGGTTTATCCTCTCTGGGGACGGATACGCCCGAAAAACCTGAGAAGCCATCAGAATCCCCAGATAGATACGCTCTTGACTGGGGATTAGCTGTGACTTCTCGAAATTCACTAGCAAACCCAGAGAAGCTGCTAGCTCCAACGTCACTCGTAAGTCCTCCAGACATTTCTCCTTGGATTTGGACCCTGATAAGCCAATCGTCCAAGTAGAGGAAATCCTCACTCCCTCGAGATGAAGCCACTGGGCAACGTTCTTCATCAGTCCTGTGAATACTTGGGGGGCCGTGGAAAGGCCGAAGCATAGGGCCCTGAACTGAAAAACGTTCCCTCCCCCCCCACATGAATCTGAGAAATTTGCGAGAAGAAGGATGGATCGGTACATGGAAGTAAGCGTCCTGAAGGTCCAGCGACACCATCCAGTCCCCGGGACGAAGAGCTGCTAAGACTGATGACGTCGTCTCCATAGCGAACTTCCTCTTCTTCACAAAGACATTCAGGGCGCTCACGTCCAGAACCGGTCTCCATCCTCCTGAGTTCTTGGGAACTAGGAACAGACGGTTGTAGAACCCCGCTGAAAGAGGGTCCTGAACCATCTCTATTGCCTCTTTCTCTAACATCAGCTCTACCGCTAGAGCGAGGGCTTGATTCATTAGTGGGTCTTTGTATTTGGCCACCAGTGCCCTTGGAGTGGTGGTCAAGGGTGGTCTCGAGATAAAGGGAATGAGGTACCCCCTCTTGATGGATCGCGAGGGGACCAGTTTGTCCGCCGCCTTTCGTGCCCAGACATCTGCAAAGTTTCAGAAGTCTGGCACCCACAGTTGTCTGGAGGACACACGAACTACTTCTTGGCCCTAATAGACCGGGAGAAGGTCCTTCCTCTTCTAGGTGGTCTCGAACCTCTGGAGGAAGAATAGCGAGACGAAGGTCCTCCTCGAAAGGGTTCTTGCCTACTTTGAGCCTCTTTCTTCGTCTTCTGCTGAAACGAAGGTTTCGGAATTCTAGCCGAGCGAGCTAGCATATCCTGCGTCGCTTTTGCTGATAACGAGCTGGAGATATCATTAATAGTCTTCTTGGGGAAGAGTTTGCGGGGAAAGCTGTGAATACAGCAAGGAAGCTCTCTGTGCGTGAGAAACCGCCTTGGTAACAAAAGAGCAGAAAACGGCCCTCTTCTTTACCACTCCTGCACCAAAAAGTGAAGCAATTTCCCCGGAACCGTCTCTCACTGCCTTGTCCATGCAAGACAGAACTGCGTGGAGGTCTTCAGGCGAAAGAGTGTCTTGCTCTTGAGTCCTCTTAGCCAACACTCCAAGGGTCCAGTCAAGAAAGTTTAAAAACTTCTAAGACTCGGAACATTCCTTCAGAAGGTGATCCAACTCGCTCATACCCCACGTCGTCTTCGCAGAATTCAGCGCCGAGCGACGTGCGGAATCAACCAACGAAGAGAAGTCCGAGTCTGCGAAGAGGGAAGAGTTAGACCCAAGGGCTCTCCATGACTCGTACCAGAACCCCATCTTACCCGTCAGCTTGGACGGGGGAAAAGAAAAAACTGTCTTGCCTTTCTCTTCTTTTGAAAGCAACCAGTCGTCAAAGTTCTTCAGAGCCTTCTTCATAGACACTGTAGGCTTCATCTTAACGACTGAAGACTTCTTAGCCGTATTGGTCGTTGAAAATAAGGACGGAGGAGACGGAGGAGCAACGGCCGAAAGAGACTCCCCAAAATCTTGCAAGAGGAGGTCTGTAAGTCTCTTATACGAAGAAACCGAAGCATCCTTGGGCAAATCTTCCTCCGAATCACCAACAAATTCTTCCGAAGAATGACGTCAGAAGCTCTACTGCCCGGAGGAGAGCTAATCCTTGGAGAGCGCCTGTTCGGAGAGCGCCTACTAGGCGAGCGCCTACTGGAAGAAAAACCACTGGGAGAGCGCTTACACGGGGAGCGCCTACCAGGAGAGCGCCTACTTTGAGAGCGCCTCCCAGGAGAGAGCCTACTAGGAGAGCGCCTAGTTGGAGAGTGCCTACTAGGAGAGCGCCTACTTTGAGAAGCTCCCTCCCAGGAGAGAGCCTACTTGGGGAGCGCCCGCTAGGAGAGCGCTACTTGGGGAGCGCCTACTAGGAGAGCGCCTACAAGTGGAGGCCCGTCTGTCGGAAACAAGATTCTAACTCCACAGAAGAGCTCTGGATAAGGGAGAGCGCCTATCAGGCTCTCTGCGCCTGCTAGGCTCTTGGCGCCTGCCATCCTCAATACGCCTGCCAGGCTCTTGATGCCTATTGAGCTCAAAACCCCTGCCAGGCTCTTGACGCCTGCCACGGGGAGAGAAAACATCCACAGATGAATCCCTGTCAGAAGCGCGCGCTTACAAGGCTCTGAGCGCCTATCCAATTGGGAGTGATCTAACGGAGGAGAAAACTTCCGTTGCCGCCTACCAGGCTCTTGGCGCCTACTAGGCTCTTGACGCCTACTAGGCTCGAGCGTCCGTCAAAAGGAGAGTGGCCACCAGGCGGAAGAACTCTTCCTTCGCTCCTGACGAAAACGAGGCTCTTGACGTCTGTCAAGCTCTTGACGCCTAACTGAAGAGGAGCGGAAATCCTGAGGAGAGAGCCTGTCTGGCTCCTTACGCCTTACATGCTCACAACTCTTGCTGGGAAGAGAGGAGAGCCTACTCGGAGAAAAGATCCCGAGCTCCAGCCTGCACTTCTGACCTCCTACTAACAGGCTCAAAAGCTTTTCTTAGCCAAAGGAGAATTAGCCGAAGGAACGTTCTTAGACTTCTTCACGGAAAGGGTGAGGCGTCCTTGCGACGATGAGAAGTCCCGGCAATAGACTCCGCTAAAGCCGCAATCTGCGCCTGCAGACCCGCCAGGATACGCGCAGGAGATCTCTTAAACTCCTCTACAGGGGACGAAGTCCGAGAGCGAACAGGAGCGTAACCGGACGAAATCTTGGTTCTCTTGCGTTCCACTTCTGGCTCTTCCGCGAAGGATTCGGGGCTGGAAGGAAGGGCGCAAGGATCCTTCCAGGGCCTCTTGAGAGGGCGAGGACGACTCCGAGGCGCTCCATCTACGCTGGAGAAGGCGACGAAGATGACGAGAAGCACTGGCGCAATAACTCCTTCTTGGTTCGATCCAAGGCAGCCTGGGAACGAGCAACAGGAACTACCGAGGGGACGCCTGACCGGTGGGGGTTTCTCCCTAACCTTCCTGCGGCTTTCGACTTTCCTCCTCCACTGGGTCTGGGAGTCTGGAAGAGGTCTAGGCTGGAAGCGTTAGTGAGCCGGTCAGACGCACCCTCCACTGCACTAGGGGCAACTGCACTGATCACTTGCACTATCATCACTCTACCTTGTCGAGAGCGAGCGAGGCTCTCCTTACTCCTGATCGAGGCTCTCCCAGAAGCAACTTCCGAAAACGAATCTTCGGGTTCAAAGCTGGGCGCAGGGGCTGAAACTGGAGAAGGAACTACTTCTACTACAGGATTCTCAGCGTCAACTTCACTCACCCTCGATCTACTAGAACTCTTTGAAGAAGCCTTGCGCACCCTATCCTTCTCTAACTTTCTCACATAAGAAGAAAGAGCCTTCCAACCATCCTCATCCAAATTCTCACACTCTTTGCAAGGGTTAATAAAAGAGCATTCATTCCCTCTACAAGACGCACATACCGAGTGAGGATCTAATGCAGCTTTAGGAAGCCTAACTTTACATTCCTTCTCTGAACAAACCCTAAATAAACTAGGTTTCTTAACTCAGAATCATCCATGATTATAGTATGTAAGAGAAATCCAAAAGAAAATCCAAAAAACAGTCCAAAAAGCGTATGCCAAGCCAACAAACAAAGGGTACTTCACCAAAATCCAAATCGTCGGCAACGAGAACGAATTTTAACTATCGTAAGGACTGAACAACAGGTGTTGTCCAGCCGGCGACAGAAAATAATCTGACAAGAAAGGAGGGGGCTGGTTCTTACACCCGCCTCCCAGCGGCGGGTAAGGTAGATCACCATGACCTACCTGTAGCGTGTGCCGCGAGTTTTGAATTTTCTGTCGTGACGTCAGAGACCTAAGCTAAGTATATATCTGGCAGGGAAGTTCATGTACAAAAACTCAAAACACGAGGAAATGTTTTTGAAACTACTCAGCTACAAGAGAATCAGGAGAAACAACAGCATAGAAAGGGAAAGGAAAATCAAAATATGGAATGTTCAAGTGCTGTTAAGACTTTCTTCTTGAAACAAGATAACACGAAACATGGGGATACAAATGGAACGACCATATCATGACTGTTCTTAGGTTATATACAGTACATTCTATAATTTCTCACAAAGTAACATACTGTACTTCCAATATTCTGAGAAAGAATCAGTAACATACCTGTTATGAAATTAAGGGGACAGAGTTTACCTACTGGAATTCTAAAGAAAGAAAGAAGAACAAAAGTAATGTATCTGTGTTCACTGGTTAAGTTCAAGAGAAAAAAATATGTCTGACTTGGCTTGTAGGTTTGAAGACACTGGTATACTCAAGGTTACATAACTGATTGATTTGGTATGGAGCTGAAAAGCTGATACCTTCCACTTATCTGACTTTGATCTTGTAAGTGAATTGAAGCTCTAAGGTAAAACTTGGATTTAAGAACCTTGGTGGAATGTGTAAGAGAAAATTTGAAATTGGTTTTTTGCTGAATGGGTGTTAAAGTGAGAAAATTCACCATACGTACATCTGTGTGCACGTAATTGTTAACAGAACATGAAAATTTTCCAGGATGCCATTAAAACATAAGACATCCAGACATTGGCTCCTGCACAACAGTAGTTTCAACTGTTGTTCCACAACCCACTGCACCCCCAACCTCTCTTTTCAAAAAACTTCAAGTGGATGGTTTAAAATAGAAACAGATTACAGAAATATTTAGATGTAAAATCTAAACATGAGTATAAAAATATAAACAAATTCGTCGTAAATTTTATTATTCTGTATATCTACCTACTGTAAAGTTAGCTTATATCTCCATGCCAATTGGTGAGTCGGCATTCAAACAAAAGATCGAATGGCTGCAAGGATGACTGTCTACTTCAACTGTTCTCCATCAGGTGTGTTTCGAATGTTTTAGCTCTGGTTGGGTACTTAAACAGTAGGGTTTATATTATTTGGGATGGATCTCACCTGCTATTAAAGTTAGCCGATTCCCACACTAAGAAGAGGATGTTGGGTAGTGCAGCTAGAAAAAAAATCTGCTCAGCCAATCAAGCTGAAGGTTTCTTGCATGAAACCAAAAACCAAAACATTCTTACCTGATCTGGAATCCTTTCTGGATCTTACTGCCACCAGTAGTTGGATTCCATTTAGGAAGCAAGGTTTCTCATATGTGCGCAGTGAAGAGCAGCCTTGCAGAGAAAACCGGCTTAAATTCAGCCAGAAAGAAACAGAAGCAGCATGAGGGGAACCCTGTGCCTAGGTCCAAAAGCCCTATAAAATGACCGTCACTTATGCACTAGCCTAATCAAATATGTCACAGAGGACATATTTGATAAAGATGTTCTAAAAACAAAAAAAAAGGGTTAACTTTGTCTCTTCCAGGCTTAATCTTCGACAAAGACATTCTGTTTTTCTAAAACCACAAAACAAAGTTAACTTTGGCCTCCTCCAGGGTTAACCATTGAAAAAGACAGCTAGGTTTTCTAAAATAACAAATCAAAAGGTCAATTTTGCCTCAGGCTTATCTGTAACAAAGACATCTAGGTTTTCTAAAAACCACAAAACAAAAGGTTAACTTTTCCGTCTTTCACGATTAACCTATGACAAAGATGTTCTAGGTTTCTAAATCACAAAACTAAAGGATAACTACCTCTTCCAGGCTTAACCTATCTGAGTAAGTTTTAATTACCTTAACAGGACAGAGAAGTGTTTTGCTCTTCTTTCCCCACCAAAGAGGTTTGTTAAACGCAAAAGTCTATCCAACTCAATCTTACTAACTCGCTGTTCCTAGAAGACTGCCGCAGGTCCAATCATTCACGGCCTACATTCCTTGTGATGAAGTCATGGCAAATGTCACGTGACGTACCACGTGATACATGCGCACAGATTGTATAACGAATATACATATACAAAATTAAATCTTTTATTTAGCTGCATATCTTACGTTATAGCAGAAACACTAACACTCTCCCCCCTTCTTTCTTTGTCTTGGAAGGAGAGTTTTAACTGCTGTCGTCTCCATTCATTCTCTGCTGACCGCAGCACGTAGCTGCTCGGTCGACGCCCCTCTCTTTGTCAGACAATCAGCAAGTGCTGTGATGTATCTACCCAGACCACTTCCGTAATTTCACCACGTTCTAGCATGTCTCGCAAAACAGCTATGTCAATTCTCAATCTCTTATCTTCCACATTCTTGTAGGAATGAAGAGCGTCAACAAGGCTTTTATTGTCAACGAAACATTTTATTTTCATGCTCATACATCCAGAAATTTCGCACAGAATTCTAGCCAGGTATACTGCAGTCTCTGCACATTCCAAAAAGCGCCATTGTTTCAGCTGATAGGGTGGACTTGACCACTCTTCTAATTTTTCTTGTTTGCCAGAATACTGGACATCTCTCCATATCATTATCCCGTAAGAAAATCACGAATCCTCCTTGTGATCCATTTCCTTTTAAGTTGGCAAAAACGAGGCATCTGGAAAACCACTCGAGGTGACACTCTTCAAGATTCCTCATCCTTGGCATATACAATTTAACATTATCAGTCTTTACTCTCTCTATGACTTTGTTGAGTCGCATTAAATCTGACACTGTTGCATTGCAACGTAACCCACTGAACTCACACACGTCAAATGAAATGTCAGGTCTGGTGTGAGTAGCAATCCAGTTAACTGTCCAATCATAGCTCTATACTCTGATTTCTCCGAGTCAGACAGCTCTGCAGACTTCACCGCAGCCCGTTGTCTACTCACAGGTATTGGTTTCAAGGTCATTGCATACTGAAACTGGTCAAGAGCATGCTGACATTCTTGTTTGATACAACATTTATTCCAAACGTATTTGAAGGCCTTAGTCTCTGAGCTCCCTATGGTGAATGTCTCTCTCAACTGATCAATCACTTGTCGCTTAAACTCTGGTGTTCCTGCCCACAAAAAATCATCGACATGAATGCACACCACTCTTCAGCTTTGCCGTCACGTAACCAAAACAGCGCCGGATCAAGTGTACACACTTTAGCTCCCAGATTTAGCAGCAGATTTTTAACACTCAAACAAATACCACTGTCGAGTGGCATCACACAAGCCGTAAACAGTCTTCTTTAACCTCCACAGCTTACCTTCATCAAAACTCTGGTGGAGGACGCAGGTGTACAATTCTTTCAATCTTGTCCCCCTGCAGGTATGCTGCTTTTATATCCATTGTGTGGCAGTCCCAGTGACGTGAGCGGCCAGTGACAAAGCCAAACGCACCGCCTCCTTGGAGCACGTAGGAGAATCTTTTTTCAAATCTGTGCTGTCTTCTTCAAAAACCTCTCGCAACTAAACGAGCTTTCACCACTGGTTTTTCCCCCCTTTTAATTTTTCAGTAATAACCCATCGAACTGATAGTGCATCTTGTCCAACATCATTCACCTCTTCATAGACATCATTATCCTTCAGTTCTGAATTTCTGTTTCCTTGGCACTTAAGACTTGATCCGAATTAAATAGAACCATCATCTCAGTGTTGCATCAACAATCTCTAAATCACTAAAATCTTTACTCAAATCTGCCCAAGAGATACTTCCATCATAGTCCCACTTTAAATTATAACAGTTCTTGTATTTTCCAGTAGCTTTACCGGCTCGACTGACAAATTTTACCCTTTGACCTGAATTTCACCACTTTCAACGTGTATACCTCTTACCCTTTCACCAACTGAAAGCCTTGATGTATCCTTTGATGCTGCTTCTGTCGCCATTTCTATATTTTCACTCTCTGCATATTCAGATGCATCCACCTCTTCGATCTCCACTTCTGCGGACTTATTCACAGACTCTTCATCCTCAGAGTCTTCCTCACACAACTCATGGGGTTGTAACAAAGCGACGCTTGTTTTCTTTCCTCTTGCACTGTCTCTGGAGCAACGCTACACATATCTTTCACCTATTGGGTCTGTTAGCGGGAGGATGCGCTAACCTACACTCGTGACTCTTACGTAAACACCACCGTGTCGCACAAAAACTTGCTTCCCATCCTTGCCAATAACGATACCCCGGGCCATGCCATTCAGGGCTGTCATTTCTTTTTATAAAATACTTCATCACCATTTTCGAGTTCATTGACATCACTTGCACGTATGTTGTGTCGCAAAGCTCTCCTCAAACGTTCACTTGATTCTGATTTGATGAACTCCATGTCTAGCCAAGTGTAATGCATTTAAATTGTCTCTCACAATTTCTGATGTACTAAATTCTAAAGCTGGTGGGTTATTCGTGTACACACTGGGTAATCCAGGATTATGACCGAAAAACAAGCTGGTTGGGGGTGCGAACCCTGAGTGATTGGATAACGCATTTCTTGCAGATATTGCCCATGCCAAAGCCACTTCCAAGCTACATTTACTGTCATCCATGATTTTCCTGACAGTGTCGCCAATCACAGCATTCTGTCGCTCGCACACTCCATTGCTCCATGGACTCTCTGCAGAGGTTGTCATCACCTTGATGTTAAATGTTTCTCCTAGCACCCTCATATCATCATTATTGAATTCACAGCCATTGTCTGTTAGAATTTTTTCGGTGCACCAAAAAATACTAATCCACTTTTAAATAATCTCTCACACAATGGTGTTCCACGCTTGTCACTAATGACTGTGGCAGCACAGTACCTGGTTGCCATGTCTATGATCACCAACAAATATTTTCTTTTTTTAGATCGCTTGTCTCCAGTTCCGAGGTTGCCACTCTGGCGCGCCCTTCCAAGGACAGGTGTATAGCTAGTGCTTGTTGCTCTTCGGCAGTTCGGTCAGTTCACACCATATGTCTATGTCCTTCTTCCAGCTTTCATATGCGCTTTCATCACTGAACTTAGGTGGCACTTGCTGACGCCATTATGATCTCTCCAACCACGCTCTGCTACCAGTGTTAAACGCAAAAATCTATCCAACTCAATCTTACTAACTCGCTGTCCTAGAAGACTGCCGCAGGTCCAATCATTCACGGCCTACATTCCTTGTGATGGACGTCATGGCATGTCACGTGACGTACCACGTGATACATGCGCACAGATTGTATAACGAATATACATATACAAAAATTAAATCTTTTATTTAGCTGCATATCTTACGTTATATGCAGAAACACTAACAGGTTAAACAGGAATTCTTACAGTTCTCTGAAAACCTTAGCCTTAACATCACTTTAGCAGAAAGGCAAAAGATAAATATCAATCCTTTTACAACAGCATTAAGAGTGCTTGCAATAAATTTATTCTTTAACTGCCAATAGTGCTAAATACAAGGAGGTTTCATAGTAAAGAATTCATTCCAGAGGCTCAAATGAACCTGCGCATAAAAATTTGAGGCTCAAATGAACCTGCGGATAAAATTTAAACCTGCATCTAAACTCCACAGAGAGAGACTGATACTGAGATGAAGGGGCTTCAATCTCAACACCTTAAGGTGCTGATCCTCACCGAGACCTAAATGCACATGATGCAATACCGAGGTGGGGGGAAAGTATGGAACAAAATTAACCTTGAAAGTGCACAGCAAAAGTATTATTATAGGTAAGAAAGCAGAAAAACTTTGATGTCTAAAGGTTCCATGTACTGAAAACTTCCTCTAGAATGGCACCCCCCTCCCCAGCAAATACACCGACAGCTGCTTCTGGCAAAAGCCATGATTGTTTTCCACTTGATTAAGGATAGATACCTAATTTCTTGAAAATCCCCTTATTGGGAGGAGACATTAGAGCATCTCCAAGTGTTTAATTGTGAGATGCAGAAGTTTAGTGGAAATGCATGGAATTCTGTAGTTTGAGTTGATTTCGTGTTAATGGAAGAATATGAGACATCTACTGATAGGGCTAGAAATTCTGAAAATTATTTGCTCTGAGGCTAACAAGGGCTCTACAGGAGTCACTGGGCAATTCTTGAACTTGAAATATGCTCAATACTTCCTTAAAGTAGATAGAGAAGGCCTATGAGTCAGAACAGGCCAAAACTTAAGGAAACATCCACTGCTCAAGCCTGAGGACCCTCCAAGGAGTAGTAATCATCTGGTTGTTCCTTTTCCATCAGCATGCTAGTAAGTCTACATTGAGTACTCCTCAAATCCCACAGCAACTGTTGAACTTGTAAATGTTAATGGCCATTCTGTAGATAGTTTTGTTCTTTTGGAATCCCCAATTGCCAAAAAAAACACTGTCTTTCCACAGAATGAATTATCAAACCATTATTATTTTATTCATTTCACTTAAAGCAGCAATTTTCTCACTATGACGTAGTTTTTTCTGAACAAGGATAAATCTACTAGGCATCTTTAATGGTTATTCCACTGCCATGCATTTAGTAAGTTTTACCAGTAGTGTTGACCATTCTATGTTGCATAAAAGTTTAACAACACTAGCTAAAATTCTTTGTTTTGTGTTGTACGACAGTGAAAAAACCAAACCCTGGACATACGTTAAGAACAAAACGGTCAACTCTTGGTTACGGAGCCCCTCCGAGCCTGGTGACAATGATGGTCCTGGATTATTTATAAGTTTAATGAATGTTAATTGAGCCTGATTATCTGATAAAATCCCCAGTGAGGTCATGTTTCCTAACATAGAAAGCCCTTACCACTTAGGAAATTTCCTTCAGGGCTAAAATTGTTCAAGAAGCAAGTGCCTATTCATCTTTGACAGACAAGCCTGCAAATTTCAAGTATCATCCCCAAATCACTAGATATGAATGAGGAGGATTTAGGGAGTCAGCTGAAAATCGTAATGCACAGAGAATGAGCCAGGTGAAGCAAAAAGTCTCCTTGGCCTTTGGAATACTGTTGACAGAGTTGGCCAACTTGAACAGGTGATACAGTAGAAAAGATTCTTGCTCCTAAAAACATACACCATCCATGTATGGGCAACAAAATTCCCTGTGAATACTTACTGAGGCACTGTACGCTAACCCAAACAAAGTGCACTGAACAGCAATACCTTTTTTTGTAAATATACCTCGAAGGAACTTGCATGACTGAGGATGTACTGATATGAGAAATATGTCTTTGTAAAGTCACTAAAACCATGATAAAACAAGCAAAAGGTATGGGGACAGACACTTCATGTTATTCAGTCTCAGAGTAACAAAGAATGACTGCCTATCTCCAATTGTTTATGGAGCTAGGAAAGTCAGAGGTGATGTCCCAGTGAATTACTGCCTGGTCCATTTCATTCTCTCTATTACAACCTTCTACTAAAGAAAGAGACTTCTGCTAGAGAAGACAAAGGAATACTATAGGAGATTAAACCAGTGTAGGGTAACCAAAAAGGAATCATTAACTCGCCTTCACTGCCTCCACCATGTAAGGCATTGCTCCTAAGTCTCTTCAAGCATGCCAGAAGGCTTGCAACTGGCCATCTACCAAAACCTGAGGGCTGAAATTATCCCCGAAAGGTATAAAACAAGACTTGTTCCAATACAAACTCCCTTATCTTAAAGCCTTGTTGACACGGACTAGTTTAGTGGCCGCTAGTGCTAGCGACCTACTATGAGATTCAGGGCCTCTGTAACAGGTTTTTTCGCAATAACTTTTTATCTATGCATTTCATAAATATAACGCTATTCAGAATACATATTATATCAACACATAAATTTTGAGTGTATTCTGCACTACGTAGGTTGAATAAATTTGGTACTTATAATGTAAAAGTGACCTTTTTTGAAGACGGGCCAACTTACTCAGAGAAAAGGTTTCGAACGCACTCGTTACGTAACTTATGACATCATTTCTTCCCTGTTTCTCGATGGAGTGATTGGCTATACGTAACGAAGGCTAACCTCTGGCAACAATGACATACAAATTTAAATACAAGCAAAGCAGTACACCTTTATGAACTCACTCTGGAACCTCCCCACTGATAATTGTCATAATGAACAAACCAACAAAATATGTTAATAAATACAAAAACACTTCGATTATTAGTCTAATTCCCAAAATAAGTTTCCAAAGAAATTACAGTCTACTTTATAGGTCACAATCAGATTGACAAGATGTAGGGAATAGTTGGTAATTACCAAAAAAACATAGTAGACAAGCTTGATTTGATAACTCTTATATCCTATGTCAAGCAATTTTATTTATTGGCTATCTACTATTTACTGAAAAAAAAAGCCGGTACCGTATATTGGCTTTAAACCTTCACCAATAATTATCGTCAGAATGGTGACTTCATGAGGCTCCACCCCACTTTCGCCTCGTTATAATTCAGGATAACACTGAAGGCTACCATGGGCATTGTTTGGACTAGAAAATTTAACTTCTGGCTATCAAAAAACTAATTTCTCGAGTAGTCCGTAAGAAATGCTAAATGATCCTCAAGGATCCAGCAGTTGATCTAAACGTTTTAATTCATGTATATTACTGCTATACTGTTGCGGCACTACTGCTACAGTAGTATTACTACGCTAGCACTGATACCCCATCCACATCTATGTATCGTTCCGCCATTCATAAAGTCTTTGGGTTTCAGAGCCGATGGCATTTCTGTCTGGTGGATGGGCGGGGCAACATTTAGTCAAGAGGTGTTTGTTTACCTTGCTTACGTAATGAATGTTTTGCGACTCTTGGCTCGAATCATTGGCCGTGGCGTCGGCTAGTTCATTTTTACTCTATAAAAATCAAACCCATCGGGTTTAGGTTATTGATAATGCTGACAAAATTTGTGTGTGGTTGTAAAATATACATATGTCAAACTTTCAGCTACATCCGATGCTTTGACAAGGAGCAAAGTCCAAAAAACCGTGTTACAGAGACCCTGAATCTCATAGTAACTACCCCTCTACTTGCCCAATGTCAACGAAAAGTTAGTGAACTTGCCACTTGCCGGGATAGCCTGGGATAGTGGCAAGTGAAGTTGATGTCCCAGCTACTTTACTAGCTACTTGCCGGTCATGTGACCCACTAGCAGCCACAACCGTACTCGTGTCAACGCCAAGTTGCCGCGTTGCTGGACAGTATTCATCCCCTTCCCTGAGGGCAAGCATGTACAAGAAGTGGAAATCAGATGAAATTCCAACATTTTTAGGAATACATATATGAGGAATATGAATAGAGCTGGCATATAAGGCACACTATTACATGAATAGGAGCAAGCTTGGCATGGCTATGAATGTACCGGCTGAAGTTTTGATCAAGGAAAGCCTTCAAAATTTCCTACTTTAATTTTTTAAGGAAGAAAATTAAGGTTATCAAAACTGTTTGTAGACAAGGACTGATGAAAATTGGAAAATCAAAGAAAAGTGGAGCAGGACTGGATGACATTTACCAGCCTCGACTGTCATCGTTCAGAAAGCTGACGCCTTCCTTTACGAAATGAACAGTAAGCCAGGCTTAATCATCAAATTTGCCAAGTTTTTGTTGTAGCAAACTTAATTTTATTTCCTGTCAGTAAACAAATTATGATGCAGATTGAATTAATTAATACCTAGACAAAATTAGGAGTATCTGGATGTCGAATGAAATACTATTGCTTTTCCTCCTCTTTTACAACATAAAGTAGGCTATGGCCTTTAACAGTGATGGTATACATGAGTAATTGTAGAGTAATAAATGAGTGAAACTATAGTGAAATTTATCCATTTTTGCAGCTAAGACCCACCCTCTACATTCTTAAACTTTTGCTTCTGAGTAATTATAGGTCTCAAAATAAGGGTAATAACATCACCCTATGCACATGTCCTTCCATATTTAGGAGTTTCAGTGGCCAATTCAGTAAGTAGTGTACTGGAGCATCCTAAACTTTCTCTCTCTCAGTTGAAACCACTTCCACAGCTATACTATCCATTTTTTCTTACTCTTATTTTTCACAATTATTTCTAATTCGTTTCACCAAAAGACAACTGCAGCATCAATTGCTACATCCATGGCACTGGAAATCTTGATGGCTACTGGCTGCAAATACTTTCCCGCCAAACTATCCTAGTGTCAACACTTACTTGCTAGGCAAATTAACTTGTAGCCAGCACTAGCGGCTCCTAAACTAGCCCCGTGTCAACGAGGCTTAACCTGTGCAGCATTGCAGCGTAAGTGGATATAAGTGTCCTCACTTCTTCCAAAATGAGTTAGTATAAGCATGAGAACATTAGCCTGCAGCATCAGAAACAAGTTAAAACTAACACTCTTCCTCGCTAAATTGCCACTTGACCCAAAAACCCTTAAAGCTGGCTTCACAAACTCCCAAAGCTGACGCCTCCACCTCTCTAAGCTGACGGAGAGAAGAGGCACATACTCTGCAAAAGTTCAATAAGATAAAAACTCAACAAGCTAGCCTGAGACTCCACTTCAGTATGTCCAAAGCACTTGCCAGTCTTGAGTTCATCTCTTCAATGGAAAGAGAAAGAAACCGAACCTCCAGCTGAAGACAGTTTAAGCATCGATTAAGCACCTGTATAGCAAGAGGTGGTCTACACAACTTCATAAAAGACCAAAACACAAGCCACATTAGACCTACGGGGAAACAAAGGTATGAGAAAAGTTACGAAACCCGCTCTAATTGAAGGAAAAAGCTTAGGTTTTTCTTCTCCAAATACTTGAAGGGCACCAAAATACTCAAGACAAGTGAGACATATTCTCTATGTGGCCTCCTTCCTCAACTAAATTAGGATACAGCAAAGCGCAACATTCCAGCAAACGCCGATCAAACAGAAGGAGTTTCTCTGGTTCAAACTCTTCTTCTGCCAGAGAGCGACAAGAGGAGACAGGAGACAACACCTGGCAAACAGAAGGCAACACCTGGCGACAGGAGGCAACAGCAGCCAAGTACTGTATTGCATCCATGACTCGATGATATGGAGATAATCTTAAGCGACTCGGCTGAGTGAAAGAAAACAAGGTGCCAAAAGAAAATGGGAAAGGTTAAGAAGTGTGGAGGGGGGGGTAGGAGTTACAACAATTCTTCCGCCTAGTCCGAAACTGAGTCAACATACATGAGAGTATTCTCATATGAAGCATCCTTAGAAAGCCATGAAACTAGAATAATATTTAGCTTAGAAACAACCAAAGATACTATAACCCTTGCACATTTGGAAAGAGAAACATTAATCGAGACAGAAGAAAGAGATTTGCCGATAGCCAGAAAAAAACATGCAAAGAACTAACAAGTGCACTTCAACAGAGAAAGGGGAATAGGCTAGCAGTCAAGGACTCGGAATGAGTTGACATAACATCAGAATAAGTAAAACTTGCTACAGGCATTATTTTCATAAAACTGTCTATACCTGTATAAATTTTCTTATAGGTGCTAAAAACCTCATACCAGGTGCCGATGATGGCAGAAGCCAAAAAATGCAGCGAAGATTAATGTTTACCAAACCAGTCATTAGGCAAATGCATTAAACAAGATTCAAATCATGAAAATGGAGATGAAGACATTGGAGAGCACAAAATGAAGTTTTTATGATAAAACAAAGTTTAATGTATACTTACCTGGCAGGTATATATAGCTATATTCTCTGTTCCACCTGGCAGAAAGTTTTTCAAAACTCGCGGCAATCGCTAGTAACCTATTAGTAGTTCAGGCAACCACCACCCGTTACCGTGGCGCTAGCGCTAGGAACCGTTCCCAATTGGGCCAGATTTTCTCTGAACCCTGTCCCCTGAGGGGAGGCGGGTGGGAATTAAATTATTATATACCTGCCAGTAAGTATACATTAAACTTTGTTTTATCATAAAAACTTCATTTTAATGTATGACACTTACCTGGCAGGTATATATATAGCTGATTGACACATTTGGAGGTGGGTCAAGGACAGCAACATTCTTAGAGTATAAAAATATTATTAAAAATATTAAAATTAAAAACTCCAGGTTCCTTACCTGCTAAGGTAGCTGACTTCATAGGTCCTGCCTCTAAGCCTGCTTAAACCTTAGTAGCTCTCAACAAGGAAGTGTCCTGTATGTTGAAGAAGCTAAGACTGAAACTGACAACTGGACGTGACCAATGTGTTGACAGATCCTTACAGCCCTCTTATGCCACGGCATTCAAGCTAGTACAGATCATTTACCTGAACTACACACACACCATCACCAGATAATACTAACACGACTGAGAAAAGTACCGCATCCTTTTCTAAAGAACGACCAATAAACACCAAACACCACCTACCTAATAAAATCAACTAGCTTACAAGAAGGTTATGGGGTAGTAACTCCTTTGTCCCAATACTGTACCCGAGGACACGGTATGGACCTAGCGTCTGACAATTATCGAAGGTTTGTCTGAACGTCCCTCAGATAAGAGACGCAAATATTGAATTAGTTCTCCAATATGTTGATTCAATAATTTCCTTGAGGGCTAAATTCTTTTTAAAAGCTAATGAAGTCGCCACTGCCCTGACTTCATGAGCCTTCACTTTCAAAATACCAAAGCTCTGCTCTTCACACAACATATGAGCCTCTTTAATTAATTCTCTCATGAAGAAGGCTAGAGCGTTCTTCATCATGGGTCTAGTGGGGTCTTTAACTGAACACCACAGAGCATCAGACCTCCCTCTGATAACTCTTGTTCTTTCTAAATAACATCTCAACGCTCACTGGGCAGAGAACTCTTTCTTGCTCTGTTACCGACCAATTCAGCTAGACCACAACTTCAAAGGATCGTTGGCCAAGGATTAGCTGGATCCTCATTCTTGGCCAAGAAACCTTCTTGGAATGAACACACTGCATTGCCGTGTCTCCATCCCACCTTCTTCGATATGGCCTGAAGCTCACTCACTCTTTTAGCAGTTGCCAATGCTACTAAAAAGATAGTCTTCTTAGCAAGATCTCTCAGAGAGGATTCCTCTAACGGTTCGAATTTGCTAGAAGTTAAATACTTCAAGACCACATCCAGGTTCCACGCAGGTGGCCTGCCTTCTGATTGTTTCTTCGTCCCAAACGACCTAATCAGATCTCTCAGATCTAGGTTATTCGAGATGTCTAGACCCCTGTGTCTAAACACTGAGGTTAGCATATCTATAACCTTTAATTGTCGAAACTGACAAGTGTAATTCCTTCCTCAAGTAAGAGGAAATCTGCGATTTGGGTCACAGAGGTACTGGATGAAGACACTTTCCTGTTTTTACACCACTTCCGGAAATTGTCCCTCATTATGCGACTTGCTACACCGTGATTGTGGATGTTCTTCGGCTCTAGCCACTGCCATGGCCACCTCTCTAGAATGTCCCCTCGCTCTGACCAGACGTTCGATAGTCTGAACGCAGTCAGACCCAGAGCGAGGGTATTCTTGTGAAACCTGTCGAAGTGGGGTTGTCTGAGTAAATCTACTCTTAGAGGAAGAGCCCTTGGCGTATCTACCGTCCCATTCCAGTACCTCTGTGAACCAACTTTGGGCCGGCCAAAACGGGGCTATTAAGGTCATCCTCGTTCCTTTGCTCTCCCTGAACTTCTTCATCACTTTCCCCAGCACCTTGAACGGAGGAAAAGCGTACAGATCAAGTTTGACCAATCCATCAGGAATGCATCTACCGCCACTGCTTCCTGGTCTGGAATCGGAGAGCAATATGTTTGGTAACCTCTTTGTTCTGGCTGTCGCAAACAGATCCACTACCGGACGGCCCCACAACTTCCACAGGCTCTGGCAAACCTCCATGTGCAACGTCCACTGCCGTCGAGAGAAGTTGCTCTCTCTCCTGCTCAATAGGTCCCTCACCCACGTTATCTTCTCTCCTTGTATAAACCTGGTGAGTATCACGACCTTTTCCTCTTCTGCCCAAAGCAGAATTTCTTTTGCCAGATTGTAAAGGGGAAAAGAATGAGTTCCCCCTTGCTTCCGAATATATGCCAGAGCCGTGGTGTTGTCCGAGTTGACCTGCACTGTCTTGTTTCGAATCAACTCTCTGAAGTGCTTCAAAGCCAAGAAAATTGCCCACAGTTCCTTCCTGTTTATGTGCCACTTTGTTTCGTCCCTTGTTCCAAAGTCCTGACACCTCTTGAGGGTCCTAATGTCGCTCCCCAACCCGCGTCCGACGCGTCGGAAAACAAGACGAGGTCTGGGTTCTTCTGCTGAAGCGACATCCCTCTTGCTAACCTGCCTGGAGTTAGCCACCACCTTAATTCCTCCTTTACTTCGGTCGGAATTAGAAACTGGAAGGAATCCGGTTGCGATTTTCTTGGCCATGAATCCTTCAGGAAAACTGAAGAGGTCTCATGTGCAGTCTTCCTAAAGAAATGAACCTCTCTATGGAAGAGAGTGTGCCCAGTAGACTCATCCACTCTCTTGCAGAGCATCGGTCTTTCTTTAGAAAATCTGCACCTTCTGACTGCATTGGGCTTGCCTTTCGGGGGACGGAAAAGCCCGAAAAGTCACTGCCGATATCTGAATCCCCAAATAAACTATCTGTTGTGGGCTCCAAATGGGACTTTCCCATATTCACTACCAGACCTAGGTCTTTTGCTAAGTCCAATGTTTGACTCACGTCCTCCAGACATTGACTTCTCGACTGGGATCTTATCAACCAGTCGTCCAGATACAAAGACACTCTGATCCCTCTTAAATGTAGCCATCTCGCCACTTGGACATCATCCTCGTGAATTACTTGAGGGGCTGTGCAAAGGCCGAAGCATAGGGCCTTGAACTGAAAAACCCTGTCCTGAATCACAAACCTTAGATACTTCCTGCTTCCTGGATGAATCGGAATATGAAAGTATGGCGTTCTTGTAAGTCCAGAGTCGCCATCCAGTCCCATGGACGTACCGCTGCAGTACTGAATCGTCGGTCTCCATAGTGAACTTGGTCTTTTCTACGAAAAGAATTCAGTTGACTTACGTCCAGTACTGGCCTCCAACCTCCCGAGGACTTTGCAACCAGGAACAGACGGTTGTAACAATCCCGGAGATTCGTGATCCAGAAACAGGTTCTATTGCTCCTTTCTCTAGCATGGAAGCTACTTGCTCCCACAGAGCCGCTTTCTTCTCTAGATCGTTGTAATTTGCCCCGAGGGCTCTCGATGTGCTAGAGGAGGTCTTTTCACGAAAGGAATCTTGTATCCTTCCCGAGCTACGTTGACAGCCCAGGGATCTGCCTTCATTTGTTGCCAAACTTCCCAAAAACATTGAAGTCTGGCTCCCACTGTCGTCTGGAGGACCGAGTTCTCATTCTTTAGAGGGAGTCTTGGCTCCTCTTTTCGCGGGTACTCTCTTACCCCTAAAGGCGGGTCGAGCGAATGTTCTTCCCCGAAAGGGCTGTTGCAACGGTCTAGTCTCCTTAGGCGTCTTCTCACCAACTTGGTTGGTAAGAACTTCTTACCCGAAGACGAAAGAAGATCTTGAGTGGCTTTCTGCGAAAAGGGATAGAGCATATCCCTAATCACCTCTGAAGGAAAACAGCGTTTCGAAAGGGGAGAGAACAGTAATCCGATTTTTGAGAGTTAGAAACTCCTTTTGAGGCGAACGAACACAACAGCGATCTTCTTCTTAAGCACTCCTGCTGTGAATAACGAAGCCAGTCATTCGTTCCGTCTCTAAGAGCTTATCCATGCAGGACATAATGCTCTTAGCTGTTTCTAAGTCCTGCGAATCCTCTTCTCCTATGGAATTCGCTAGCGCTCCCAAAGACCAATCTAAGAAATTAAAGACTTCGAAAGTCCTAAAAATCCCTTTAAATAGATGGTCAAATTCCCGAAGACGTCCACCAGACCTTGGCCGACTGTAACGCCTGTCTGCGTGAGCTGTCCACTATACTGGAGAAGTCCCCCTGGGAGGAGGCAGGTACTCCCAGGCCTAGACTTTCTCCAGTAGCGTACCATACTCCTGATTTAGAAGCTAACTTAGCTGGAGGAAAAAACAAACGAGTATTTTCCCGCTTCTTTCTTGTCCTTCATCCAGTCATTCACCCGTTGAAGGGCCCCTTCTTCGCCGAAATTGACATCGTCATTTTCAGGAAGGAGGACTTCTTTGGAGTCCTAGTCTTGGAAAAACTGTGATAAGGGGGATAACGGAGCTGTCGGTTTAAACTCCCCCTCAAAAACAGCAAGTAAGAACGTGAAGTCAGAAACCTTTATAATCTGAAGAAGGTTCTGTATTCTTTTCTTCAATTACTTCCAACTCTTCTTCTGCTGAAGAAATATCTTGCAAGTCGTCGTCGTATTGACGCTTCGTTGACGGACTAGCGTCCTGCCGCCTGCGTCCTGCGGCTAGCGAGGGCATCGGCGTCCTGCCGCCTCTCGATGTCTTGCCGCCTGCGTCCTGCGGCTACCGATGCGTCTGCGTCCTGCCGCCTCTCGATGTCCTGCCGCCTCTAGTACGAAAAATCCTTTTTCTCTTGATCGGCACTGCGTCCCCGTCTTCCGAGGATGACAACACTCTCAGGACTACTCCAAGCCTCACTGTCTTGCGCCTGTCTCTCGAGAGCCGTTGACGTCCTGAACGTCCTCTTGAGTGGGCGAGACACCACTGCATACCATACGTTCTCGCTCAGAAGTCGAACTTCCCGAGGACGCACACTTCCCAGTTACGCCTTTTTCTGCGGCGAACTGCAACAGCCTGGGAACTTGCAACAGGACTGTTTCGAAGGGACGCCTGACCGTGGCAAAACCTCTCTCGCCTCCCTTCGACTGTCGACATGCCTTCTCCCTTGGGTCTGGGAGCTTGACAGAGGTCTAGGTCTAGGAGCACGAGAGAGCACGATCAGACGCCCCCTCCAGCTACACTTTCACTGACATCGAAAGCACTAACTTTGTCTGTAAGTCGCTGTATCTGGTCGCCCATGGACACAAGGGCAGCGAACACTTCACAATATTTGTATCGTTCGTATCCTCCCCGATACAGCAGCGGGCGCAGGAGATACCTGGGGAGAAGGAAACCTACCAATTCTACATTAGAAGGAGCTTGGAGAGGAAATACAAATCAACGTCCTTTTACTCGAAGAATTTGACTTCTCACTACGAGAAACAGATCTCCTTACACGATCTTTCTCAAGTCTCTCAACATATTTCATAAAGACCTTCCATTCCTTTCTCTGATAAATTCTCACATTCAATGCATCTATTCTCCCAAGTACACACATTCTCCCTACATTTCTTACAAACGGTATGAGGGTCGACCGAAGCTTTCGGCAGTCTTACCTACACCCCTCTTTTACACACACTCTAAACATACTTCCAGAGTCAGACATCTTAAAGAACAATCCAAAGCGAATGCCAAGCTAACGTTTCCGAGTACAATACCAAAATCCAAGATCAGTCAGCAACGAGAATGAAAATTCTAGCAGGGAACCACCACAATGTTGCCGGTTCGGCTGGCAGAGAAAATCTGGCCCAATTGGGAACGGTTTCCTAGCGCTAGCGCCACGGTAACGGGGTGGTGGTTGCCTGAACTACTAATAGGTTACTAGCGATTGCCGCGAGTTTTGAAAATTTCTGCCAGGTGGAACAGAGAATATAGCTATATATATACCTGCCAGGTAAGTGTCATACATTAAAACCCCATTTCCCCTTTCCCCGAGAACAGGGGTGGGGAAAGTCCCCACTACCAGGAGTAGTCCAACACCTTACTTCTAACAGGGGAATGTGAAAAAGAATACACACTATGGAGGGATTCAGAACGGTTACCTGTCACGAACTCAGTTCAACTTGCAATAGAACTTAAATAAGGTTAATGTCATGCTCTAGCTTCTCAATATGCTTTTCCTATACCGAGAACCGAAAGGGGAGCAGAAGGCAGAGCTACAAAGGAAGTCTCAATACCAGCTCTATCAAAATGCCTAGCCTAGTAGGTAGGGATGGCTACAGATGAAGGGACAACATTAGGTAGGGGAAGAACAGACAGGTTTAAGTCCTGACCTAACTTACTGCTTTCGCAATCTATCAGCTTCCTTTCTATATCTGACATATTTAAGCATAAAGTCCTCAGACCAATCCTTACTTTCCTCACATCTAGTTTTGAGATCACGCTTCAAATTCCAACATCTTGCTTACACAAAAATAATTCCCACATAGCCTCATGTTATTGGTTTTGCTTCTGGTGGAAGACATCCATGGAAGATGAAATTACAATACTGTAAACAGGTTCAAAACAGCCAAACTTCACAGAATACCAACAATTGTCTTTGCACAATGGTGGCAAGGAGAATTCTCACAAGAGCTTAAACATTCGAAACACACCTGGTGGAGAACAGGTGAATTAGTCAGTCATCCGGGCAGCCACTTGATCTTTTGCTTGAATGCAAACTCACCTAATCAGCACAGAGATATAAGCTAACTTAACAGTAAGTAAAATTCATCCCAAATAAATAAGATTGTACAATATGATGCAATAAAAAGAAACTGGCTTAATCTTAATCTCATAAAGAACACCTTTCATTTCGTCAAAATCCCATTAACTACATGTAAATTCTCATGAAAAGATAATCCCTAACACACAACAAGCGCAAGTCAAGACTACTATAAGGCATCCACTGCACATTCCCAGCCTTGCATATAAGGCACACTTCCCTCACACTTTACAGGATCCTTTTCTGACCAAAATGAGCTGGATGCTTGTAATTTTGAGCTACGAACACTTTCCTCCCTCCTTTATTTTAACAGTAACTCCATCTTTAACAAATGATGTTGAGCAACAGGTTAATGACAGTTCTTAGCCTCACGGCTGATTTAACAGCAACTACACAGAGGCAACACCTTATTACAGTATGAGAGATGGTAGACCTTTGACATAATTTTAAATCTCTTCCTGCTGCTGATAAAAACTGCTACAGATTACATGTAAATATGAAGTCATACAATGCATTTTCCAGCAGATTGTTAATACATCACAACATGGAAAACATTTTTCAATTGTGAAATGACCAGTTGTATAGGAAGGTTCACAATACTTCAACTATGTATGAGTAATTAAAATTGTTCATGAACAAAACAAATGCAGCTTCTCCCAGATATTCCCGTTACATTCATCCTCTATACCTTCACTGTTCGAACCAACTTTGCATTCACATAACCAACAACAATCCTCATATCTCTTTCTGTTATTTCAATAACATTCATAACATATGATCAAAATTGCATTCCTTTAGAATTTAAATTATTGATATTTTCTTTTAACTGTGTAAAATAATCTATACTGTTTGTGTTAAGTGTGTTTGCGAAGTGTACAGTAGTTATTTCAAAATGGAGCCTGCTCATTAACAAGTGCACTACTTGTTAATGAGCATTTTAAAATAACCTGTTTTGAACCTGTTTACAGTATTGTAATTTCATCTTCCTTGGATGTCTTCCACCGGAAGAAAAACCAATAACATGAGGCTATGTGGGAATTATTTTTGTAAGCAGGATGTTGGAATTTGAAGCATGATCTCGAAACTAGATGTGTGGAATGCTAATTTGATTATGTTATGAATGTTATAATTGGAAAAGTTACGTTTTAATTCTCTGAAACTTCTGCAACACTTTTGCATCGGGAAACTGCTGGCTAGATACTTGAAACATCTATTCCATGCTGCAAAATTCACCCTCATATTACGGAAACCTTCTGCAATGCTAAGCCTATACAACACATTTTAAGAAGTACAAGTTTCTGGTAATATTATCACGGATTCTAGCTTTGGCAATATATTTTTTGTATCTATGGATTGTTTAAAATTTGTTTCTTAATTATCTGTAGAGAATGAACATTTCTGAAGAGGAGACATTTCTTCTTTTTAGATGTTTTGAAAATACCAAATGTTGTTAGGTCACATTTCAGTTTATCTGTGTGACTTTTGCCATCTCTTATCTGAGGTTTACAGTCTCCCCTGTTCTAAGGGTGGCAGAACTTGAAACTCATGCTGTCCAGTTGTTGGGACTAAGGGTTCACTGTGTATGAATCTGAGACCTCAACTCAGGTTCTCATTTTGCCAGTCTGATTTAGTCAGCTGATTACTATTACTGACTTTTTAACAAAGTGATTCATACTAATGAAACAGAATAGTACAGTGACCACAGCTAACCACAAGTCCATTTTCAAAGGTAAGCCTGGAGAAGATACTTCTGATCTTAAATTATACTGTACTTAAAATTCTTTCATTGTACTGAAAATATTATCAAGTGGTGCCTGCACTGGACAGAACACTGAGAGCAATTGTGAGTATGAGATAAGAATTTTTATAAAATGGAACCTAGGAATAACAGTGAATCTAATTACAGAGATCTACATTTTCAATAAATACGTATGTAATTTCTTCCTGAAACTACGAATGATGGTGCAAACTACAACTAACCGGATTAGAGTCAACGTATGAAATTTCCTTAAGTAATTTTAACTGTACTTTTACCGATAATTCCTGTCCATTTTAATTTCATTTGATTTAAGGGATCCTCTGATACTGTAATTAGTTTATAATGATCATAACTTACAACCTGTTCGTCAGTCATAACAAAGTACAATATAGGCATTTGTGTCTCAACCCAAATATTCATTATCATCTCAATAAAAATAGACCCTCTGACAATTACATTAAATTTTATTATTTCTTTTTTTTTTTTGCCAAGTTAAAGTGTGCTTCATACCACCATGCAACTAAGCCTATTTCGCTGCATCATCTCCTAAAATGGTGGGATACCTTTAATGTGTACTTGTTGATACAATTTTCCAGTACAGTATACTTTATGTATGTTAGCACATGGCATTTGAATTGATGGCTTATTTGCAAGCACATAATTCAGATTAAAAATGATTTCTTGCAAACAGGATTAAGGTAGGAAGATTACCACTACTGTATGTGTTTCTTTTTGCATTCCATTCAAATCTGGAGAAATAAATTAATAAGTTGACAGATGCTAAAATGCTGTAGCTTTTTAATAAAATATAGTACTCAATTCATTTCCTTTCTATAAGAGACATCACTATTCATAATCATTAGCTTTTCAATATGTAAGCTATCATTCTGGTAGTTGCAGTCCCTCATAGGATGTGTGCACTGAACTTTCCTAGAATGAATAAATAAGGTGTTGATAATGTAGGTACTCTTAGACCTTCATTCCAGATATAATTTTTTAAGGAGTACAAGCTCTTTGGTGTACACAAAAGGAGGAAATAAGGCTGAATGAGTGACTTCCACTTACAGGCAAGCCTGAAGGAGAATGCAGACCCAAAACAAGCCACCCATAATAAAAACTGCCACCCTAGTAGAAGTATATGTCAGTTCCCCACCAATTTTCAGACCAAGAGGCCCCTGGAACAAGTTGTGATCAAACGGGTCATAAATACAGAGTTTGTGAGGGTCAGCATGGGAAAGAGCAAAGAAAAGGTCCTTTAGAGCTATTTCCCTAGTCTTCAACACCATAAACTGTTAGCAAGTATAAGGATAGACAAGACAGCTGAGTAAGATAAACAGATATGGCCTTATGCTTCTTCATGAAGCGTGCTTAGCAGTGGGGGAAGGCACTCCAGTGGCTGATGCCTCATCAGATGAGACTTGTATCTTGCTGGATAAAACCAAAAACAACCTCACAAATGGGAGATGAAGAATCTGAGGAGGGATCCAACAAAGCCTTGGGGGTGCAAAAAATTTGTCGGTTGCTGCGGATACTGCTGATCCCTTAAGATGGATACTGCACGGAAGAATCCTTGGCTATTGAGGATGTACAAAAGCTACAAGATCTACCTGCTATGCCTAAGGTGTTTGAGGCATGGTTACAGTAATTAGCCTTAAAAAAAAGATTCCCCCAAAAACATTAATAAACACCAGGGAATGAGAAAATAGGCAAAAAATCACAACCAAAGAGTACATCTCATGAAAAATTTCACTATGAAAATAGGGAAATTAAAAAAATCAGTATTAGCACAATAAAACTATTATATAAACCACAACAGCATAATGTTGTCTGAGACAAAGGAGCAATCATACCAAAGGTATCGCAACACTGAGAATAAAAAAAAAGTAACTAAAGTAATGAAAAATTCTAAGATATGAATGCACATTTAAATCTGAGTTACAGTAGAAAGCACAAACAAAATCCCACAACAAAAATGCACATAAATGAGAGTAAATCAACAGTGTTACTAATATCTCTTAGCAAAAAAAAATATTGTTAAGGGCTGTAGTGTTGAAAAAGAAAAATATGCCACTGAAATCATTTTTAATTCATTGTGCATACATTGAAGCTCACAAAATAAATTTTTTTTCATAATAAATAAATTTAATTTCTCTGCCAAAAACAATGGCCAGCCCTGAATTACCCCTGACACTCACCAAAGACCCTGTTTAAAAATTAAGCACAAAACTTTTATGAAGGTGTAAATTTAAAACCTACTATTGCACAGTAAAGTATATTGAGATATATCTGAAGAATTGGAATAAAATGATATTGTTATGATACAATAAAGTTTGTTCATACTTACCTGGCAGATATATATATATAGCTGTATTTTCTGAAGTCCGACAGAATTTCAAAAACTTCCGGCACACACATTGGTCAGCCAGGTGGTTTAGTACCCATTCCCGCCGCTGGAGGCGGGTATCAGGAACCATTCCCATTTTCTATTCATAATTTTATTTCCACTGTCCCCTGAGGGGAGGTGGGTGGGTACTTAATTATATATATCTGCCAGGTAAGTATGAACAAACTTTATTGTATCATAACAATTATCATTTTGTTCATGAAACTTACCTGTCCGAAATTATATATATACCTGAATCCCACCGTTGGAGGTGGGAAGGGACAGAATAGAAGGATTTTGGGAAACAAATGCATGCAGATGATTTACATCTTGGTTCCACCTGTTAGCATAGCTGGCTTCATGGTTACTGCCACGTAAGTCTGCTTGTGCTACTAGAGTTGCCAGCGAGGTAGAGACCATAATAGCTGGTGCACTCCAGATGATCTGTCCAACAGGGGCGAGACCACCGACGTGACTAGACCATATTGACCATACCATGAGGGCTAAGAAGTAAAATAAATATATATACTATATATATGATAAATATATATCACCACCTGACCAACCTAGCCAAAGTTAAGGTGTGTTAACTAAGGCTTAAGAGTTAAGAAGTCGCCGTTGTCGGCGACTCAACAACTAAATTAAGAGCTCTTCCTAACCATTTTCTACAGGATAGGATGAGTGGTACTTCTTGCCCCCAAGATTGTGTCTGCAGACAGTTATGGCCCTAGCGAGCAGCAGATCTTCATATGCCATCTTCACATCTCGCAGGGAGTGTGAAGTGAACACAGAGTTGCTTCGCTAAAACATGGTACTCAGGATGTTGCTGAGTGCCATGCTCTGTTGAAATGCTTCCGAGGCCGCGCCCTCACCTCGTGAGCATTCAAATCAAAAGATTTCAAATCTTTGTGCAAACACAATGAAGGAGCTTTTTTGAAAGAACTCCTTAACAATAAAGCCAGGGTGTTCTTCGATATGGGCAAGTCTGGTCTTTTTCGGAACACTGCAGATTGCCCGAAGGACTTCGACTTTCTTGAGTTTTATGTAAATAAAACTTGAGAGACCCGACAGGGCACAGGACTCTCACTGGCTCCTGCCCACTAACTTGTGCCATCCTTGATTCCAAGCTCCTGGCCCAAGGACAAGACGGGTTTCCATTCTTAGGCCACAACGGAAGGCTTAGAGAACACACCGCCTTGTGTTCTCTAAAGCCAAAACTTCTGACGATGGCTGAAAACCTCACTAACCCCCTTTGTCGTATCTAGGGTGGTTAGAAGAAGGCCTTTCTGATCATGTGCAAGAAGTTAACGGGTAGGAGAGGTTCGAATGCTTTGACATCAAGAACTTCAGACTATGTCTAAGTTCCATATTGAAAGCTTCGATTCTGGACGAATACACAGTCGGTCCGTCTGTACTAAAGGACAGGGTGACCGACCAGTTGACCAGTCAGACAAATCAAGGATAGCAAGGCTGTACCCTGAAGACCATAAGGCACTATTCTTTGCTGAAGGATGAGCGTCTGGACTGCCTGGGCGATTCAAGCTAAGCAAACTTTGAGGGGGTATCAACGCAACCCAACGTCGTCAGCGAATCAACTCCTGAGCAACTCCTGACTTGAGCTTCTGGTGCCAGGAGAAAGGAGCGAAGAGCAAAAAGGCGATTCAGTCCCGAAGGACGAATGCCTGACAGTCCAATCTGGTCTCATGTTACACGATCATCAGGGGTGTACATACGCAACCGACTTCGTCAACAAGAAACTCAGGGCTACTATATGTTGCCTGCTCTCGCACGAGTGTCTGACTCCGAGAAAACAGGTGAGACAAAAAGTAGAGGTGAGCGAGTTCCGAGATTCCACAGAACTCAAAGATCGTGAAGGGCTTTGTTGTTTGACAGAAGCAAATCTCTGAGCCCAAAGGCCGTCAACAACATATTTGCGTATTCTATAATAGTTGTGACTGCCAGCTTATCCCATTCTTCAGACTGAAAGGGAAGACGGTAATCTTATTCCTGTCAACATCTCGATAGTCTGAACGTAGTCAGACTCAGAGCGGAGAGGTTATAGGTACCTTTCGTGATAGAGTAGACCGACTCTCTCGGAAAAGGTCCTTGGAAAGTGAACTAGGAAGGAAGTGACCTCTGTGAATCCAGGATATAGAAGGCCAACATGGGGCGATCAGCGTCATTGTCGCTCCCTGTGGCGTCATAAATCATCTTATTACATCCTTCAAAATCATAGGATGGCGTTTAATGCTACCGCTCCCGGATCGAGAATAAGAAACCTCTTCGTCCTCAACATAGCGAAGAGATGAATGAAAGGACGTCCCTAAAGTCTCCACAACTCTCAACCAACATACTTCTTTGCAATCCTGTAACGAACCTGTAGAGGATCGTTACATTCTATGCCTGTTATAATAGGCTCTTTCTCGTAAACTCAAACAGGGACCGAGAGAATATACTACTTAAGATATAAGACAGCTGTGGAATTTCAGAGTTGATCTGGACCACTGGTTCCAAAAACTCGTTTCGAAGACTGGAGGGACGACCGAATTGCTCCCACTTCTTTCAGATTATGTTCCAGGACATCTAAAACCCTCTACAGATGTCCGGCACCTTCTCTCTATCACCTCAGGTGATACATGACGCACTGAGAGATGTTCAGAATCATTCCTAAATCTTGAATAAAATTTCAGTTTCCCGGTAGGAAAAAACTGTAGAGGTCTGAATTGCAGTCTATTCAGGGAAACAAACTTCTTCAGGAAGGAAATGGTCCCCAGCAGCTCATCCATTCCCTCACCGAGTATGCTTACTTCCCTAATAAGGCTGCGCTTTGCCTAAGCAGGAGAGCATATAATAGTGCAATGTTGCGGTAGATTCGTAGTCCTATACCATGCGGTAACGAGCACCGAAAGGAGTAAGAGATATCTCTGTTAAACTTAGTAAGGCAAAACGAATGCAATGTTTATTCAATCATGTAAAAAATCCCCTCAATCTTAGACTAAAGTCCATGATTGTAAGGCAGAGATACAGTTAGTCAATCAATCCCGCAGGAGAGAGAGACGTAACTGCCAGCACAGATATGGTTAGTCAGTCAATCCCGCAGGAGAGAGACGCATGACAGCGAACGAGCTGGTACTGGCTCGGTTGGACTGGAGGACAGTGACAGCAGCAGCTCACGTTCGACGTCTCTTACCGTTATGCCTGGGTTGCCAGCTACCCTATTCTACGAAGAAATAGGTCCGTTATTTTTGAGCAGAAAGAGACTCTCAAGCTGGCATATTTAAGCGAAACAGAAAACGCTAAATACAGGCAGTCCCCGGGTTACGACGGGGGTTCCGTTCTTGAGACGCGTCGTAAGCCGAAAATCGTCGTAAAAGCCGGAATGCACGCTTGGAGGAAATATGTCTTAAACTAATAAAAGTTTTATAAAAACCTTACTTGTAATCCTTTGGTTACACTACATGTTGTTTCCTGTAGTTTTATGTACAACCTGGAGTTTATTTTCATAAAAGAATGCTGGTTCTGAAGGTAAAAACTATTGTAATCCTCTGGTGACACACATTCTTGAAGTTTTATGTACAACCTGGAGTGATTTTGCAAAATCTTGAGGGCTACAAGAACAGCTTGATTACTATTTACGTATCATATAGGACTAATTAAAGTAAATGTATCTTTAAATAGGCTTATATATTAGTATCAACAAAACATTTCCTGCCATGAGTCAGAGGCCGTTTAATGAAACGAACACTTCTCTGTCCTATCTGTTCAGAAAATAAACGTTACGTCAATCCCCGAGACCATTGTTGCCAAAGCGTCTCTCTCTCTCTCTCTTCTCTCTCTCACTCTCTCTCTCTCTCTCTGATCAAATTACATTGGAAACTTGACATACGATTGCCCTAATATACGAATGTTTTGAGATACAACAGAAAATTTGTGAAAATACAGAGCTTTGATATACAACGAAATATTTGAGATACGATTTTGCGATGAGTGTTAGTTGTATAGGCGACCGATAAATGGCGTTCAGTCTGTTTGTTTGTTGGTGCTGCATGTTAACACGTCGTTGTTTAGTTCGTTGTATTTGCGCCTATTTTTTGTGTTATTTTTGTCTATTTTATTATTAACCATGGGTCTCAAAGCTAAAGACAAAGCAGGTGATAAGAAAAAACCCAAGAAAATGATTTCGATGGAAGCAAAACATGTTAAATATAGCAAAGCATGAACGTGGCGTTCGTATCGTCGATTTGGCAAAACTTTGAGTATGGTCGAAATCCTTCTACAATATCCACGATCATCAAGCAGAAGGAAGCTATAAAAACCCCCGAGACCATTGTTGCCAAAGCGTCTCTCTCCTCTCCCCTTCTCTTCTCTCTCTAT